>NW_017130862.1:35227-35751 GCF_001652005.2 Ceratina calcarata | reverse complement strand
ATTAATTATCGCATTTATTATTTCATTAACTATTGCATTTTTTATTGGATTAATTAATCCCCATATTATTCCATTGATTATCGTGTTTAATGCGTACGTGATTATTTCTCTGTTTCTTAATCGCTTAAGCTGCACAGTGCAAACACACGGCTGGGTGAAAAGCACAGCGACGACCACATTTAAAGAAGAAGAGCTTAAACGAGAAGCTTGTTCGCTGCTCAAAAGAAGCTCGAAAGCTTTACAGAAGAGCTTCCGCTTTGATATGTACTTTGCAAACCGACCGTGAGAGGGGGGGGGGTGGTGGTGAAGACTCGGATCACCGGGGGGTTGGTAACGGGGTACGTTTGAACGCGGTTGCGGTTAACTGCAGCTTCTCTATCCCGACGACCACGGCTGCGGTCGAGCCTGTCGATTTCACGCGACAAAAAGCTCCGACTTGTTCACGACTTTGTCTCACAACTTGCGCGAAGTTCCTAAAAGCGCAGCTCGACTTTAAACCGTCGTCGAAGTAAATAATTTAATTC
>NW_017130862.1:30337-32443 GCF_001652005.2 Ceratina calcarata | reverse complement strand
AAATTATTTTTTTTCCCAAGTGAAGTAAATTTTTTTATTGTCAACATTTACTAATAACTTGTTATATGACTGAATAATATAAAAAATATTAAAAATTAATTTTACACAAATTTCTTTACACATTATTCTTTCACAATGCAGTCATTTTTACTGCTTTTAGGCAATATAGGTATGTACTAAGTTTCAGTCTTTCTAGTGTTAAAAATAATTCATAAAACGTTTTAATTCAACCTGATGATTATTGACGATGATAATGAACAATTGCGGTCGTGCAATTAATCCAGCAATTGTACGAATCATTTTTCTATGTTATTTACTTAATCGGAAAATCGTGATGGAATCTCTTCGTGGACAGATGTTTGCGTATCTGTTTCCGTATCAGGACGGCTGACGTTGAGAATCTCTGGTGTAATACAGGAATCTGTCTGGCAGGTAGACTGCAGGGCACGTCGAGACAGTGACAAGAGAATCTGGCAGAGATTCAGACGCGAAGAAAACAACATCCCCCTACGTTAGCTTCCCCCAGCGACTATTTGACAAATGGACTGGGAATTTTTATGAAAAATCCATCGGAGAATTTAAATAACGGTGTTACGTAAATAGGGGCTAGAAATGCTTCTGGAATTATGCTACTTCAAATCCAGATGTAAAATGAATTTCTTTGAGTCCATATTAAAAAATCCTTTCCATTTATACGTAGATTTATTCTGTTTTCACTTAAATGGAGGAGAAACGAATGTTTCTTTAAGATTGCATGCAAGATTTGATCCCTTCAAGTGAATACTTTAAAGCAGAATACAACTTTTGAATTAAGAAACGCATTTTAGTGAACGCAAATGAAACGATTTTTAAATTAATAACAGGCAAGCAATTTTTATACCTGTTTTCAATAAAATAATTCTCGAATGGACATAATGAAAGCATATAAATGATAATTATCTGCTGGTGTTCATTAAAATTAGATAGAAACAGCGATGAACGAGGAGCTGGAAGACTGAAAGCTTGTAAATGGCGCGGTCGGATGATCCTTGCTTAAAAATACGTGTCGGCCATTTTAATCCTTCAAACGGGAATTTCTATACTCAGCTTTGCGTTTAAAACCGATTTCTTTCATCAGACTCGCTGAGATTCTGTTTATGTAAGCTGACCGAGGTTTTCAGAAGGAAACCAACTGGGTTCATACGTACAGAGACGATGAAGAGGATTTCCTGAAGGATGAATGTCCTTTTCTAAAGATTCTTATAATTATTTTTAATACAACGTAAATACGAGATCAATTAGAGTTTTTTTTATGAATTTTTAATATACTGCGTGTACGTCGAAAAGTGTTTCCTTCGATATTCGTGTTGAATTTTACACTCACAGAAATGATTAATTATTATTTCCTAATGTCTGGTTTAATTAAAACTGAGAAACCGAGTGAAAGAAATACGAGGGGAATAATTCTCAGTTTCCTTGGCCAATTTCGGATTCTTCCGGTCGAATCGAGCCGCGCGTATCCGAAACGGTGACTATAATTTTCCGGCGGCTACGGAATATCCGGCATTGTCGCCGGCCAGGTGTAACGAGGGGCCAATTTTTCCTTTCGGGGTCGAACAATGCGTCGCATTAGCGCATTGTCCACGGGGCTCTGTCACGCGACACGGCCATATTCGTAATCGATGCCGGACCTCGATTTACATTCCCACTTTTGACCGGCCTCACACTGAATTCCCCTACCACCCCCCCTCGCACTCGCCCTTCTGGCCATTATAGTGGCAAGTCGACTGAAATCGCTGAAATCGAATTTCAATGCGTCGTTCCATACACCCTTGCCCTCCGTCTCGTCAGAATGAAGCCCCATTGGTTATACAAGAATTCTGTCAATTATTATTGGTTGCAACATTTGTCTTTAACTGCAGCCATTATCTCATACGAGATTATTGAGATAATGATTTTATACTAGCTGCACCTCCTCCCCCCATCGATGGGATGTACACGTACATACACACATACTTTTCTATTTAATCTTTGTGCATACCTATTGTGTCAGCGTCAGTTCGCGCCATTTTGTGCCAGCGGCCATTAATGATGAACTATAATAACGAACTACGAAATTAAATAATT
>NW_017130862.1:27369-28727 GCF_001652005.2 Ceratina calcarata | reverse complement strand
GAACAGAAAGGACAAAAGGGCTTAAGAACAATGAGAACAAGAAGGAAAATAAGTAGAAGTTTGTCTTAATTTCGTCGCGTGCCGAGTTGGCGAAAAACCTAGAAAGAGGGCAAACAGTCTTGAAGGATGAGGGGTGAGTCGGATGATTAATTTCCCTGGGCGCGAGGGTGGGAACCTTGGGAGCGAGGGAAGAAGGGGGGAGAGGGTGAGCGGTTGGAACCGTATATTTTATGCACGCGTTTAATTCTCCACACGGCCCGGGCGAACTTAATTTCCACCGGATTCCATTATGCTTCTCGTTTATTAGGGACACCGGCGCCGTCTTATAGCAGAACGGCGTCCTTCGGGGGATACACTCCACTTCAGAATTTTTTACAATCGAACGGTTTTTCATTTCCCGACACAATTAAGGGTAATAGCGATTTTTCCGATGTTGTAGAAATGATCCATGTAATGAGGGTAGTTTTCGCGCAGGGACTCCCAATTAGGCCAGTCACCCTTGAGTCTCTTCTCAAATATTACTCAAAGTTTTCGTATACTCACACGTACATGTCGATTTATCTATGATTTCGTATAGACGAAGTTATCTAATTTCTGACATTAGTTTAATAATGGGAATTATGGTTGTAGGGGTCAAAAGATTTCTGCCAAAAGTTTAAGACATATAATGAAAATTTTGTCAATGTTTTTATGTAAGGGTTCGTACGACCTTAAATGAGTTCTTGATATACAGAGTGGAAGTAGTTGAGGTCGACGTAGAGTCAGACTAGATAGAATCAGGAGAATAGTCGTTGTTTCAGTCAGACATCATAAAGGGTCAACCCTAATCTAAATTTCTTTCAAATCTTATAATTTTCCATTTATTAAAATTAGTCGATATTGATATGATAAATGTTTTATTTTTCATGAAATTATAGTTACAATCTGGTTTAAACGAGAGTGTACCACAGCTGTGGTAATCTATCTTTCCGGCATTCCTTTCCGGTTTCTTTCCTCTCTGTTATTCATGCATTCATTGCAGTCCGGATGTTTTTCACCCCCCTCCTTTTGTTCCCGCGTGGAAATTTAAATAGGCGTTGATGAGATTTCCGGCCACCTTTGTCTTCTGCGGTTTCTAGAAATCTGCAAATTCGTTTACAATTCTGTAGCATTTTCGAAATGAACAAACTTAGCGAAAAACTGTATCAATGGTAAAAAAAAAAAGAAAAAAACGAACAAGTGGATTAATAGAAAAATAGTAGTCAATTTAGAAATTGTTAATAAAAACAGTTTCCCTGTACTTACAAGTTTGCACAAAGCCTGTTGAAATAATAAAACCACTCGTATAAATAAAAGCAGGATAAATCTTATAGATTGCA
>NW_017130862.1:26718-27342 GCF_001652005.2 Ceratina calcarata | reverse complement strand
AGCGTTGCTAGAATACAGAGCATTACTTTGTTAAGTGTTTTACTATCACCATCATTAGACTCTGTCGTATCCTCTGTCGTGGCCTCCATCAGATACTCCACTTGCATCGGTTCGAAATCGATAATTTTCGACAATTCCTCCCAAAACGCCATCCTCTCTGGGAATAAATCTCTCTCAACCGTCACTTCCGGTTGTTTCCCATTCCCAAATCGTAGGAACTCGTTGGCCTCGCGCCAATCTGGCCACGCTGGTATAGTCCAAGCTTCAGGCACTCTACATTAATTGCAAAATTATTAATTAAACAATTGAATAATTAATTGTTCGAAGTAGTCCATTGAAAATTAGTGAATTCCTCGATGATTTAATTAGCTTAGTAATTAATTAATTAATTAATTAACAATTATATGTCGAATTGCTCGTTGATTTCGTGAATTACTTGATGCATCAATTGATTAATTGTTTAACGAATCATTTGATGATTTGGAAAAATCGTCACATACCCTGTGGTAGCAAAACTGGCCCACATCTCTGTCATTATATTAATCATAGTTATGTCGTTTTCGGTATTGTGCAGCATATGACTCTCGAACTTTTTGTTTAACAATGGAATTAGGTAATTTAAAT
>NW_017130862.1:23626-25433 GCF_001652005.2 Ceratina calcarata | reverse complement strand
GAAATGTACATATTAAAATAGCAACTAAAAAAGCAAATTCCAAAATAGATATAAAAACAGCGTTGGATTGAAAACGATTTGGTATACGGAAATTGAGGTTGAAGAATGTTAGAATCCAGTTGATTCTTGATATTCACCGACGACTTTCTCGACTCCCTCGTGTTCGGTGGCCCCGATAATAAATGGCAGGTCCCTCAAACGTCGCTCTTTGATCGCATCCAGGGGGTGCATCGTCACCACCGCGTCGTTCGATTCCCGTTCGATAACCGGCGCAAAAACGCAGCACGCACCTTTCACACGCTGTTTGATAAAAACCGGCACCGGTATTTAGAAATCTTTAGCAAACGCGAGAAGATATATGAATCCTCTTTGAATTTCGACACCACTCTTTTCAATGCCAGTTTTCAAAGTCTGATTGTGGCAGAATCGAATGGGGTCGCGTTAATGCAACCTTCGATGGAGATCGATGGCTTCTTTTCGTTATTCCCTGGTTATTGATGATGCTAACCAGCTTTGATTGCTGGTTACTCATTCGGAGTTTCACATCAGAACTGATACATGATTTAGGGGTTGGTTGGTAACAATAATTCTATGACGTAGCATGTGATGGAATATACAATCAAGTATATGATGTATTATATGATGAATAAGATGTGAAGTATATGATGCATTATATGTATAAAGAATCGCATGCTGAAAGTATTGTGAATTGAGTAAACATGAAACACGATCTTAGGAAATGATATAAAATCTGTGTGGTTGAAAATGGACTTACAAAATCCTTTCCCATTAAGGCAAGGTCTCTGACGTCCACATGCCTCATGCACCACATTATATCCTCCTCTTCCTCAGCAGTATACTTATCTCCATAATCGACTTCTGGTTGTACAGTTACCCCCTCTTCCTCCATTGCACTCTGATTTTGATCATTTGCTTGGGTCTCATTCTTCACATCAATCTCCCCTTTTGAGATTTCATTAGATTTATCATCAGTTTTATTTCTATCATCCCTAGACTGTTTACCTTCACTCTGTTCTGTACTGGCTTCTCCAGGTTTACTCTGTTCAGTATTGTTCATTTTTGTATCTGCTGGTTCTGTCTTCTGTGGAAGGCAGTTGAGCTCTCTAGCAGAGCGAAGTGCGACGGTCCTCGCCCTTCGGTTGGTGCTTATCGTCGACGTAGTCAGAGCGGAGCTGCCCTGTAGGATGTACCTGTTGATCAGCCCCTCGGTTCTGTTGCTCATCGCCAACAGGTGACAGAGACTACTCCCGGAACTGTGACCCCACAGAGTAACGTTGTCCGGGTCTCCATGGAACGAGCGAATGTTCTCGTGCACCCAACGCAGAGCTTCCAGCAAATCCTTGAGCCCATAATTTCCTGGATTTGCCTCGGTTCCCATGCTCATGAATCCTTCAGATGGATTCCAATGAGAATTGGAGAAAAGTTGTTATTTATCGTCTGCATTTTAAGCAATACTTGGATAATTGAAGGAATTTACCTAGAATGTTCAGGCGATAATTGACTGTGACTAGGATCACATTCTGATCCATTAAGTAATCCGGAGGTAACTGGCGACTATCGGCACTTCCTCTAACGTACATTCCACCATGAATATAAAACATCACTGGAAGCGTGACATGCTCATTCTCCTCGTCTAAAACCTACTCACCATTTTATTAATCATATTAATAATTAATAATAAAAGTTGATTAATAACAATATAAAACAAAATTGTAAATTGCTGAATTCACTGTACCCAAAATGATATTTAAAAACTGCATAATATGTATGTCATATGTGCCCATAA
>NW_017130862.1:20757-22082 GCF_001652005.2 Ceratina calcarata | reverse complement strand
CCATAAAATACAATATATATGTATCTGTTTTATAATCAATTTTTGAGAAAGTAGAACCGTGAAATAAAGGAACTCACCCTGAACCTGAGGTCGCGCACAGGTGGCAGAGCATAAGGTATACCTAAATACTGTGACACGAGCCTGCCCCTGGTGCTCCTGTACAACAGTCCCCTAATCTGGCCAAATCTGGTGTTCACTTTATTATCATACACACCGACGCACCCGGCAACCATAAACGTTACCACGACTGCACACAACACAGTTAAAAATCGTGACCCACGACCCACGTTGCACCCACTCCAACGCATTTTGTCAGACTGCCGCTGTTTCTAGACCGATCTGAATGAAACGAGACTGTTCACTAAACTGAACAGGATCAGGTTGATTCAGTCTTGAAACACTGGAACAATGCCAAGTGTACATATAGGGTGGGGCACTTTGTCCGGGCCACGTGGAATATCTCAAAAACTAAATTCTGGAGGAAAAAAAAAAAAAGTTTGAAATAAAATGTTTAAGTCGAGGAGGATCTGATAAAGTAGTCACATCTATTTTCAATTTTCATCATGTCTTCAAGGTGATTCCAAGGTCAACTTAATTTTTTCAATCGGATACACATTTTTTTTATTACAGATTCTGAATCGACGACTCGAAACAAATCACTTTTATTTGAAACGTTTTTTTTTTATCTGGAATTTAGTTCTCGAGATATTCCGGGTGGCCAGGATAAATGTTCTACCCTGTATACACAGCGTGCCAATCAATCTTTTTATTTCCTCTTCCTCCTCTCTACTCCAATTTGGTTTCCGTTGCCCCCTTTCAATCTTGTCGTTCCTTTTTATTTTTACGTGTTAATTCAGAGCCAAGTCGGTTTCTAGTCGTCCTCGTCAGTTGAATTTAGGTAATCCGAGACGTTAATACTTGAAATCGTTCTTCGTTTCGTTTTAATAACTTAACAAAGTATTTTGATATTTTATTTTTTAACTAATTTATTGATTTTATAATTTTGATCTCTTTTTCTTCAGGTAAAAGTACTTCCAATACTTTTTTTGATAATGCTCCTGATTCCACGGTTGGGTAACGACTGTTCAGCTCGCCTAGGCTGCTGGTTATTAGTAGGCTCAATTGGATTAGTCACACTTGTAATTTTATCGTTTTATTATACGTTTGTCCTTTTCTGTTCTAAAAGTGATAACAACTTTTATCTACAGTGTCTTCATTGCTAATTTACGATGCATACCTGATACAATAAACTATTACGTAATTGTTTGGAAAATTAATTCTTCTGTTTTTACTAAATGTAATAATAGATGAATAATGTTACAAGG
>NW_017130862.1:17770-18730 GCF_001652005.2 Ceratina calcarata | reverse complement strand
GGGGAAATGATAGATTGTTGATAGGCCGGGCGTCCGGATCCGAGCCAACGCTTCCGATTCGTAGCTGGCGCCAATCGAGTGCTCTGATTGGTCGGGGTTTTTTGTTAATACCTCCTCTCAATCACGCCTTGGACCAGGGATCTCAGAAGTTATCTCTCGGCCGGAAAGTGGAGACGACCATGGAGGGGATTGGTACTTGATGGATTCGCTTCGCAAAGGCCCCTGAGAATAGTAGTGGGGATCGAAGTACAAAAAAGTGGGGATAAATTCTGAGATCCCTGCCTTGGACAACTTTTTCGCTAAGGAAAATGTGTATTAATTGGTGGAATTTTTACATTACATTAATTTATACAATTTTCATTTTATATTAATTGGTAGAATTTTTATATTACATTTATGAGTACAATTTTTGCATGACCATAATTGATTCAACTTTTACTTAATCCATGACTGCAATTATAATCACTTTTAGTCATCCGTTTAACGTCGACTGAAAAATGCATAGTACTTAGCCGCTACTTCCGGCGCGAGTGGCAACAAACAAAGAAGCCCGTACATCCGTGAGCAAGACATTATTAATCAACTTCCTCCTGAAACTATCTTCCCCTGTCCTCCGCTTCACTTCGCGATAAAATCCACCCCCGTTGAAATTATGCATCGTTCAGGGAACATCCAACCGCGTCTAAGTCTCATCCTTCCTGCGCGAATCCCCTTCTAAACCCTTCGAACACTGTTTAAATCCCCCGTCCTTATGTAATTTACAAAATCATTAAATATCAGTGATTGATCGATGATTTTCTACTGCGAAACGTTAAATGTAATTTGCCTTATTTAATTAATGATGAAAATTAGTGCAAAAATCTTTAATTCCTAGCGAAAAGTGTTTTAAACAAAAGTTCTAGTTAAAAATCGAATTTAGGAGAAAAACAACTTTTATTTAAAGCATTTTTCGATATTTTG
>NW_017130862.1:15105-15643 GCF_001652005.2 Ceratina calcarata | reverse complement strand
GTTTGCGTTTTACTATAACTACTATTTCAAGTTGGCTAGTAGTAAATGATAAATGAATTTCAACCCCTATATAAACCCCAAATATAAATAACACAGAGAAGGAAAAATCACAAAAATAGAACACACCCTAAAATAACTTAGATTCAGCTTCATGAGTATAAAAAAAACTGGGTAGTACAAGTAACTTGGCTCTAAAAGTTTCAAGCACTAGGGGATGGGAACGGGGGTTGAACCGAGGATATTTTTCCTACGGCGAACCCTCCGCCATGTATTATTCACCGACGCACACTTGATATTTCACCCCTGAATGCTCTGATGCGTCCGGACGACGCGGAACCAGGACCAGCAGCTCTCACGATTTTCTGGGATATGATTTTGACACACTGGTAATCTTAAGACTCCAGCGAATAGGACAGGCAGGCTGAATTTGTTTGCCGAATCATATTCAGAGTGTGCTTTTCGGTAGGTTTGAAAAAGAAATTTATCTATGGCACCAGCAATGTTATTTTATAACTTTTATTATAAATTTTTGTTTTGT
>NW_017130862.1:11060-12939 GCF_001652005.2 Ceratina calcarata | reverse complement strand
ACACATTCCATGGAGAATGCGATTAATATTCGTGGAAACTAAATAGATGTTAAACTAGACGTTAAAACTAATGAAATAAAAATAACAGTAGAATGGTAGAATTATAATCCATAAGCATGGTTACACGCAGAATAAAAAAGAAACGTTACAGTCTGCAACTCGTGCCATATTGCCAATCATGAAGATGCAAAAACTCAATGGGATCAGCGACATTTGCATATCCAACAATATGGAATATCGTCGATTTTAATTGCTATAGTAAATGCATAGAAATCAGCTTTGATGAATTCAAGAAACGGAGGGTTGGGGGTGGGGTCATTTGTAAAATTCATTGGAATGATTTATTGTTTAATTTTATTCATTTGATTATGAGAAGTGAAATTTTGTTCGTGTTCAGATTTCGATTGATCCTAAGAGAATTTTTATGTCAGGTGAGTCTGGTGTCGGGTATCAGTTTTAGTATTGGGATCGATATCGATTCCAGTTATCGGTCCAATTTCCCCCGGCCTCTAACGTCCTCTTTTAACCGAGGCGAGCCAATAATGTTGCGTGACACGTGAAATGGAGGACAGGCCTGTTCGACCCGGTGACAAATGGACGCCGGTCGCACGCAAAACGCCTCGCTAAATATACACCGTGCCTGTCCCACAAAACGCGTTCGACGTATAACAGAAACTGACTCGACGCTGACGTCCATTCACTGTTATGGATTTCCTCTACGGACTTCTCGAGAGATCAATTACCCCCGTTTGTAGTGATCAGACTTCATTTACTTGGCCTTCGATCTTATCTGATTCGTAGAAATTTATAAATAGGAAATCGACTTAGAAAACTCAGTAAAATATCGTTTGACATATTAATTAAGGAAATAGATTGAAATGGAAAATAATTTCGCGTCATATATAATCGATGATATCCAGAGGACGCATCGTGGGGTTCATTAATAAAGTACATTGGACATTTTGAATTTTCTCATATGAGACGATATACCAAATTAGTGGCCTTATCAATCCGGGACACTTATTGGCAGAGGCAGATGGCTTACCCGACGTAGCTTAGCCAGTCTACCAAAACTAATCGGTATCATCCGTTGGCCATAATTAATCGAGATTTATGTATGCGTACATAGACGTAACACCGCGGTGTCACTTAACACACGGTGGACTAACTCACTTAAGGTGGTCCGGGCAGCCACCGTCGAACAGAGTTCGCCATGGCAACGCGTTTACCAGGCCACTTCGCCGGTCCCTAGTGACTTTGATCTCCGACGAATCTCCAGGTTATGATCTTACCTGTTAATCGAGGGCTGATAACGCTCCGTTGATTAAAACGGCTCATCGGTTTCCAACATCCCTCAGATTGATTAGCAGTTTCCCATATGGAATATCAATTGTTTTAACGTCAGTTTCCACGAATATTAATCGTATTCTCCATGGGATATGTGCTAACTTTATTATTTAATTAGATATTACAAATAAATTAGACATTACAAATAATACATAGTACAGGTGTAATTATATATATATATATAAATAATAATAATACGAATAATAATAATGAAATAAAAATAACAGTAGAATGGTAGAATTATAATCCATAAGCATGGTTACACGCAGAATAAAAAAGAAACGTTACAGTCTGCAACTCGTGCCATATTGCCAATCATGAAGATGCAAAAACTCAATGGGATCAGCGACATTTGCATATCCAACAATATGGAATATCGTCGATTTTAATTGCTATAGTAAATGCATAGAAATCAGCTTTGATGAATTCAAGAAACGGAGGGTTGGGGGTGGGGTCATTTGTAAAATTCATTGGAATGATTTATTGTTTAATTTTATTCATTTGATTATGAGAAGTGAAATTTTGTTCGTGT
>NW_017130862.1:8461-9120 GCF_001652005.2 Ceratina calcarata | reverse complement strand
CAATATAGGTATATACTAAGTTTCAGTCTTTCTAGTGTTAAACATGTTTCATTAAATAATTAATTAATTGCCTCGTCAATTGTTTTATCATATCATTAATTAATTGCTTAATTAACAGTTTCGTTAATTGATTTATTCCAGCATTTATCAATTGCTTTATTGCATGGTTGATCACTTTTTGTTGTTGGGTGAGGTCGTAATGAATGAGAATTGTTGTATAATAGGGTAACGTAACGATTAATAGAGTACGCACAGATAGTAAAAGTTACCAGTCAGTTCTTGAATTGGGAGGAGATACGAGGGAACACGTTTCGAACGCGATAAACGGAGTCATTCAGTGGGTATCTCGCCGTTGTGAACACACGAACACGTATCCTACGTACGTGTGCGATACGTGAACGGCAGATAGGTAGTAGATGTAGATACGTCGTTCTATAATAAGTTTCACTGTTCTCGTTGGCCTTGTTAAGTGTACTGTGAGCGTAGATATCTGTTTTGAATTCTGGGAAGAAAAGAGTTCCACGAGATTCTCTCCTGTTACGTGTTTTGTATATTAGACGTTGCACATAGTTTTTTGTGGTGATACTGAGAATTATGTAATCGATATAGTCATTATACTTCATTCATAAGAAAATTAAATATGCAGAGGATGATAAAGA
>NW_017130862.1:6114-6889 GCF_001652005.2 Ceratina calcarata | reverse complement strand
GGTGGGGAGGGGGGAGGGTGATTCGTTGCGATCCCGATTGAAAATTCACCGGCGTGAGCCACGGTGAAGTGTGATGAATCACGTTTTTTGTTACTTCTGTCTGATCATGGTGCCCCACTCCCCCACTACTCCCCTAGCTTTTTTCTCCATGGTAGCTCGAGTAAATTGTGCAGTTTTTTGTTACAATGTGAACATACACACGAGTGAATGAAAATTCAATTTCCCATGAAGGAATTAATTTCGTCTTTAATGTGTAGAGAGAAATTAGAATTTCTCAAGTATACTAGATATACCTAATAGGCTAACTCAAAATAGGACCACTGTACGTGACCCTCTTGACTATCTGGTAATTTATACATCGCCTGAACACTGTATTTCATGAAACGAGCTCACGACTTAATCACCGAAGACAAGTCGATAATCGCCTAGCAGAATTGAACGATATCGAGTCAATTAACCGGCAGGTGTCAAAGCGAATCGTGGCTTGTCGCTCCCTTCGCTCGTTCCCTCCACTGCTGGCAAAGATCGAGGCTGTACGCCAATTGGGCGCTTGGCCAACTTTTCGACCTCGGCTACGTGTTTGACTTACGGATTAGCTTGTCAGCTCCGAGAGACGTCGGCTTGCCCTTTTCCTGGTTCTTTTTTTTTTTTTTTATCAGGAAACGGTGACCAGATTTTTGGGGGAGATATCGATGAACGGAGTTATTATTATGTTATCACATTTTAAGTACTTCGGGTCTATAGAAATTTCAGTGTTTAATAAATAATTCATTTA
>NW_017130862.1:3183-4453 GCF_001652005.2 Ceratina calcarata | reverse complement strand
ATATTAATGAGACTTTCTGTGTTTCAATTGTTAAGAATATTTTCGATTGGAAATTGGAAAAATCGAACAGGGAAAATTGGTACCGTTCTTCGGTGGTATAATAATGTTACCAATTTATCGACAATTAAAAGGCTTTCGGCGCGAGTTACGCCCGGATTCCGGTTTAATTAAACTTTTCTGTACCGGGATCGTTAAATCGACGTAACATTGCTCGGATAACATCCCCAAATTCGACGAGCGGTATTTTATTCCCAGGAATTACTATTCCGTCCGCCGTGTCATTGTTCCCCTCCTAATTGTCTTTTTCGTAACGCGAGAACCCAGTTGAATAAATTCTGTCACGTCATTTGTCGATCCATTTGATTCCTGATTTTTCACTTTGCCTGTTTTACGTGTCATTAATCGCAGTTTCATGTATTATTCAATATTATCGTTTCGTATCAATTGTTCGATTTCTCTGACACCTGATATATTTTTTATATACATTTTTATTGTAAATTTATCAAATAAAAATCACGTCTTATATCTCCGCTGAGCCACGGCCGAGCGTCACGAACCAAGGCGAGTCTATTGGCTGACGCGGGCCTTCGCGTGTTCTCATTGGTCAGTGTTTTTCTTTAGTAATTCAAACACCATGCTTCACTTTGGATTTTACCAAAGGAAATTGTTATTCAGAAACACCCATAAAATCACTCCTTTTCGGTTCTAACACTTTTTCTAAGACACTCTGTACATATAGTATGTACTCAAAGCTTGTTCACTATTTCAGAATCCTCTACCTTCCTTAAGTCAGGGTAAAGTTTATTGCGTTACGGATTTAGATTCTCCGAAGGGTCCCAGCCTGTTCGTACCTGTTACCCGACACTAGCCATCACGATACGATGTTAAACACTGGAACTCGAATAGTCCAGATACAATAGTAGTACAAGTCATATTCTATTTTTATACGGACCATAAAGCAATCGTAAAATTAACTCCTGTAGTAATGAAAATGATTACGGTATCGTTCGATGTATTATTTCACCAATTTAACTATCGATCATAAAACTGTTGTGGTAGCAATGATACTGAATTCGGTAACACCGAGCCTCCTGCGTCGATCAACAATTATCTTGTTTACGAAATAAACAGCACGTGTTTTCACGACCCACGTGGTAAAACCATTAATGGAGAAACGAAGCAATTGATAAGTAATATATTTATTTATCAGATTATACATGCTGTTAGTTTTTATTGATATAATAATTGACACCCTAAAGAGGTAGATAAT
>NW_017130862.1:0-1866 GCF_001652005.2 Ceratina calcarata | reverse complement strand
AATTTATAGGGTAATAAATAATTATACAATAATTTCTGCACTTATTTATTTGCTTAAGAATTAGTACAACTTTAATACATACATAGTCATGTGATTCTAGTAGCAGTTATTTTTTATCGTGCTTCAATAAAGAACAGCACGGAACTTTTATTAATACCGATTACGAACCGGGATTATCTCCCGATTACGCATCGAACAAAAGGTTTACGTTACAATGCACACGCGGGCCATAAGAGGTTCTATTTTGCGTTACGTAACGCTCGTACATACGCGGAGCGTGCGTTTTACCTGTGTTGCGAGGCTTTATGTAACTATCCTAGCGAATGAGTTTTCGAGAATACTAATCGGCCGATAGATCATGCGGCACGTATGCACGTGTATGTGTGTGTGTATGTGTGCGGGCGCGCACGGCATCCTGGGACAGGAAGAACTTGTTAAGGATTCCGAGAAACCTCAGGGACAGTGGTCACGCTCGTCTTTTTTCCTTTTAACTTTTGCAGTTTCCTTACGCAGCCTCGCGTAACGCGTCGCTTCTTTTTCAGCCTCGCTTTAAGACCCATTCGCGTTGCAAATAAAATCGTCATACTCTGCATTCCATTAACTCACTTTTTGTTGGCCTATATAATAAGGCAGCTCTTAATATTAATTCATCACATAAATTCGTGTGTCATTCTATTCATGCATTTTACGTTGCATTAAATTGTTGAAAAAAAGGGCAGAAATCCGTGAAGATTTTTTTTTTTGTTTTTTTAACAACACGCCAAAAAATGCACTGGCTGTTCATGTTTCAGGCTGTATTTCCTCGGATTCGGAACTTCCCGCGCAGACATTTTTATATTCCCGCGTGCGTCAAGGGAAGTTCGTTAATTAGCCCGACGATTTTTGGGTGAAACTGAAAAGCGAAAAAAGGTCTCGAAACCGGAGCAAACGCGGCAGTGTTACACACATATGTACGTACGTAGCATAGCTAGGTACTATCATGCTCGAATACCGCGCCCATTAATTAACAACCTAACGAGTTTTCCTTTTCTCCTCTTTTTTTTTCTCCCCCCCTCCGAAAGTTTTCCCTTTCTCCGGTACGCGACGGTTATTAATACGATGATACACGAGTGTTAGTGAAGATTAAATGAAAACATTTCCTGGATTAAATCGATTTTTCGAGCCGCTGCTAATTACCGTGGCAAATGAATTAAAGATATTTTAGGGAACTGGAACGAGGACGATGGCTTAAATATTTCATTTCAATTTCATTTTCATTGTCCCAGAATTCTTTGAATCGTCACTAAAGCAATATTAAACGCTATTTTTGTGTTCTTTATCTAAAAACCAGAATTTTCCTAACGCTCGTTTAACATTTCCGAATACTTTCACTCTTCCGCCTCGTACGTTTCAAAGGCCATAAGTGCGATTCGGACTTAAAGTCGCGCGAATCGCCGCGAGCGGCACGGCGAGTGCCGTAGCGAAGGGGCCTTCTTTTCCTTTAGACCTGTACTTCCTCTCTTATGCACAGGCTACCCCAACACAAAGCGGCGTTTCTCTACTCGTAGCCGTGTGCAAGCAAGCAAGGTCTCCCGTTCGTTTCCCTCTCCGACCCTCCCGCGCCTCGTCCCTCGTCCCTTTTTTTTTTTCTCCTCTTTACACAGGCGTCTTTGTCGCGCCGCCGGCCGCTCTTTCCTTTCATTCACCGGGGCCCTCGTCGTCGTGCCCTCTCGGTTCCTCACCTTGCCCGGCCACCGTGTATTCTTCTGCCTCTTTACGACCCGCGCGCTCCTCCATCCACCGGGTGTTCAACGTTCAAATCCTTCTAACGATTTGAATCCAAGAGTATTGCATCCTAGATCACTAAAAATGACAAAGAAAATGAAT
>NW_017130861.1:128974-132784 GCF_001652005.2 Ceratina calcarata | reverse complement strand
CGAGCAAGGGGGGATATTACATGTAAAAATAAGCTAAAGAAAGAAAATAATTTTTTTTCCTCTGATGCTTCGTTTTCGAGAATGAATCCAGTATGTGTGCATTGTATCGCCTCTAGGTTTAGATATGTATTATTAAATAATGAATGATAATGTGTGAATAATACATTTATTAATCTCATTGATAGAATTTCATTGAATATCTTGTTCAAAGTGACGTCTCTGTTGGCGTCAGACAGATTAAAGAAAATAAAAGTAGAAGAAAGTCGTAGTGTTGAAGAAAAAATCTAAATATTGGCGAGGTGAACATTGCAACGTGTGAGCGAAGAGGAACGTGTAGCCAATAAAGAATGAATTGGAGAGACAGTCCCAATTTTCAAACTCAATTTTCTCGAAAACGAAGCGTCAAACGAAAAAATGTTTTCCTTTTTTTCCATTTACTTCTACCTGTAGTATCATCCCCTATTCTGTTGTACCACCCGTCCAACCACACACATATACATACATACATACATAGTCGTATAATAGAGAAAGAAACTTTCTTAACACTAGAAATAACGACATATCTTGTAAATTCTAAAGTGGGAGGAAAATTCACGCAGGAGATAATTCTTTTGCTTCATTATAAAATTAACATGGAGTACTGATATTCGCATATTTGAAAACGTTGAAGGTATGAAGATAAAATGACCTGACGCCAAAAAGAATTCCTGGCAGGACAATGAAACCCGACGAGCAAATCAACGCTTCGTAACTATTTTACAACTCCACGTTTTCGACAACGCATCTCATTTAATTGCATGCTTTCTATTCAAGTTCCTTTGTAGACAATGAAATATTGCATCGTCGCTCGCATCTAAACCTTGAGTTAATTGAATTTTTTCACGTTTACGTTGAAGGAAAACGAATTCCTCGAGTGCCGGCCAGTTCTCGTTTGCGCGTCTTTTAACGTACCGGTGATGTCTTAACAAATACGAGATGCTGAAGGGTCGATGAGCTGACGTTGTAGTTTTGAGAAATTACATACTTATCACCGTCGGAGACGTAAGAGTAGGGCTGAAAAATGGTCTGACAAGTCGACGCCAATTCTGAGAACAGGGAAAAGTTGTCACTTGTAAAATAATCACGGAGTATGTAAAGAAAGACGTTTGACGCATGCAGACTTTTGCAAGCCGTATGATCGTATCGGAAAATATAGTTTAGTTCCCTTCAGAAACGTGTTCTCTGTGTTCTCCATCGTTTTCCTCTGTGTGCCGAGGACACGACACAATCTGACAAACGAACATATTTCGTACGGTCTTTCGCGGTTTAAGGGAAAAAGGAAACAGAAGGATTACACAGTACACACGTACATATGTATATGCGAAAAATGCGAGCACGCGCATAGTCTATTTTTCGTAGAAATTGAATTCCCTGTTGGACTTGGCGTAAAAAGGGTCGAACCAACTATACAATTCTTAGCATGTATAAGTTTTGCACAACGTTCTTTGAACGTTGGATGTTTACTATTTGAAGTACGAGTTTGATCTCTGGAAACATTCGTTGATTTTCACATGTGATCACATATGCATAGCATATCGTTTGTCATTTTATTTCACAGTAACTACACAAACGATTCCGCTTTTGTCACGCGATTGCCACTCGTCCATAAATTGGTGCTTGCATTATCCTACCTCCACATTCTTCGAGAGGAAAGTATACAGGGACACATTGCCGAGAGGAAGGTATACACAGAAACTGGTGTACATATTTCATAGCCCAGCAATAATTCCGTTCATCGAAACAGTTTATTTCTGTTCATTGAAACGAGAAACTTCACTGCACTGGAACCTTGAAGTTCCTGCAGAAATTTTATGCACTATTTGATAATACTATAAATACGATTTTCTTGGATTTATATCATTCGATTAAATTCTATCGATGGTACGATCTTGTTTAAAGTCAATAAAGCCAACGAAGTAAATTAAGCCTTCCACTTTAGCAGCCGATTATTTACGAAATAATTTCAATAAACAAAAATTACATGAATTACTTGTGGTGTTTGTCGTTTCTTGAAGTGAGACTATTCGGTTTGGCTTTTTAAGATGTCCGCAAAAATATATTAATATTTACCGGTAATTACCTTAAGGAGATTTTTAACAAGTTCTGTTGTATTGATGCAATTGAACGAGTTATAGAAATATGTTACATAAAAAGATTTTGTTATATAACAATATTTTGTTACGTAGTGTAGACGCAGGTTAACAGCTTGAATCCACCTCGCTCTTCTATTTCTCACAAATGTCGGTCATTCTGTTCGCCACGTAACAACAGCATGCCGCGTCGTGTTTTATTTCCACTTCCAATTCCATCACTACGCTGCAGAAAATTACGGTCACCGATGGGTGACGGTCGCATTTTATTCGAATTATTTGCATATTACGTGCGCTACCTGGAAGGTCTCGAAACGCGCGCGATAGCTCGCAACGATTATATCGACGGCTACGCGTCACGCAGGGGGAAAAAATTGTCCATGTTAGCGGAAATGATAAAAATGGGATATGCAACGCGTTGATATCGTGATAGTAGCACGCGCGCACGAGATACATATACGACCATACGGGTTTCGTGTCCGAATAGAAATTCGAACGGCGGAACGAACTATCAGGTTTTACAGATACGTGAAATCATTAACTTGGTCGTGATTAAATTTTGTGATTCGTTCATCCGCTCGTGTTTATCCCCTTTCAACTTTCAGATTTTCGCACTGTAATTAAATATTTTTGGCTATGGAACGATGTGAATGGTCGTACAGCGAATGTTTCCATTATTCCTCTTTGAAAGCTATAACTCGAGAGATGAAGAAGATAAATTCGCTCAGCCATAGTTTCCAAATACTATAGCGAGATTTTTTGCTTAATTTACATTTGATGATCGAACAACAAAACATGAAACACAGAAAATACAAACATATATTCTTTGAGAAAGAATAAAATGAGTAATATGCAAAAATAACGAGTAATTAACGATGCAGACTACAATGATTTGACAGCTTTCACATATATTTCGAATATTAATAGCAGATTTACATTTATTACTTATAGACTTATAAATAATGACTGTGGCCGTTCTATATTTTTTGTGCGAATTTTCTGTTTTTACTGGTGCCTTGAATCACTGAACGAATTAAAGTTCGAGAGAGTATTAAACGTAGTAATATGTATGTTGCAATTCTATCTTTCTGTAGACATGATACATAATTGTGATTCATTATTTTGTACTTAATAATTCTAGGAAGTTTGATTAGGTTGCGTAATAATCGGCTTTGTACAGTTTTAAGCCTGTAAATGAGGGAAGTTACTGATTGCGATAGGTTTTTTACGTGACGTAATGCGTTGTTTGACAAGAGTAAAATGAATTTAAATATCATTCATCCACTAATTCTGATACTTTCGTTTTTATTTCTAATTTTAAATCGCATTAACAACTGCTGTCATGAACATAATACAAGTGAAGTATATGTAGAGAATGAAATAAAATGCTAAATAATAAAAAAGACAACAGGCTTAATATGTATATTCACTGTTTAAAGTTTAAATGGGGAAATTCCGTGAACAATTCTGGTAAGAGTAACTTGCAATCCTTCTTGTGATTCGCAAGAATAGGAAGTCAACGAAAAACAGTGAAGTTAGCTCGTATCGGAAAGCCATTTTTCGTTCACACGCTCTCCACTCCATTATATAGGAAAAACCAGTTACAATTCTTTTCGGAATAAAATTGGTCTATCACAGAACACAGATTGTATATTTAGAAAGGAATAAGAAATTAACAAAT
>NW_017130861.1:120970-128271 GCF_001652005.2 Ceratina calcarata | reverse complement strand
TTCATTGTTTGATTAAAATGGAAATTTCTTTTAATAAAGTTAATATAATTTTTGTTCTTTCGCCACAATACAAGTTGACGAAACTTACCGTTTCATTTATGAGATAAAATCATTATTTACAATTCCCTTTCCTTCGATTGTTGAACCTGAATACATTTAATTATTCCAGGCAAACCGAACTAATTTATTTTCGACATTCACGAAAATTGGATACTTAAGCAGTTCAATTCTGTTTCTAGTATTCACTGGCAGCTGTCGCCGACGATTTACTGACCATGAATAGACTCCATGATGGATGTTCGGCGAACGGCTGCACGATAGATGGAAAATACTCGCAGGAGCTTCAAAATATATTTCGACGTTCTAATTGCACATCGTGCAATAGGCGAAGCACAGAGAATTATGCAACATACAACCGAGTTGATTGATGACATGCGAGTATCTCAATTGTAGAAACACGACAATCCTCTAAGGCAGGTGTACTCTGGTGTTCACAATCTGCTGTAAGAATGTCTCGACCCGTGAAATGTGTTTGGCTTCTCGCTTTGGAACAATTTATCTTGTTTTCTACATCTTTCGGCGCTTCAGTTATTAATAACAAATCGTTTTCTTAACTTGATCTAAACTGATCACCAGGCACGAATCGTGATTGCCTTCGCGTTCAATCTACCACCGATCTCTTCATCATTTATTCATCAGCTCACGGTGCATCGTATTGCACGTGTACCCAACGTAAGAACCGATATGATTAATGATCTCCCGATCGAATCAACACAATATAGTCGGCGTAATCTTAAATTTCCCAAGATGAAGGTTCTCATAAATTTTTTCACGCTTACCTTTTTCTCTGTATATTAAAATTTTATGTTCGCATTGCATGTTGAGCCAAGAGATAATAGAGACTCATTTCAGCTTAAAGCACCTAATGTTTCAATGCATTGCATTCGTAATAATGTTTCGAGCAGAAGATCTTTTTGTCAGCTTCGATGGGAAACACTTTGTAAGTTTATCAGAGAAGCAAATCAGACATTAATTCAACGCATTTCTGGACGTTCGCCTACGGTAATTGCATACTACCAAGCATTCGCTTGTCTCGTACTTTTCTCTTGTGCTGCATAAAAGGAACATGATTTTAACAGCGCGAACTTTTCTCCCGGCACGTCATGTCAGAGGCTCTTTTTTTCTCTACCATTCCTCCACTTCTCGCGTTTTTCTCCTTTGCGTCGTTTACCATGCCTTTCCGCACATTTTATTTAGCTTTTTATCTGACATGTTGAAAACATATTTGCTGTAATTCTAGCCAATTCCGTTGTTGAGAATTGGTATATAAGATGCGACAGAGAACACGAAGCAATGAAGGTGGATGATTAATGTATGACAATGAGAGAATAAGAGAAGTGAGAAGTAAAAATTCATAATCAGAAATTATTTCTCTCTGAGTTTAATAGAGGAAAAAAGACTGTTTATTTTTTCTGTATCGACAGACCTTCCATTTTGTTTATTTCACGTTCTCAATTCTGAATGTATATACTATTAATATAAATAAATAAATTATCAATCACTGTGCAACATGGTAAGCAACGACAAACATAAATTAATCAAGAAAACTGTAAATATGGACGATACAGGTCTTTTGAACTGAGTGGAAATTATCTGAAAATTTTCATGTTATGAAATAACATGAAGCTATATGTTTACCTGACAGTTTATACATCCTTTGACCGGAGACATATTCAAAAGTAACAAATTTTGAACGCGTTATTTTTTATCATCTTTTGTTAAATAAACAGTGGAGAGTGGACATGTACCTGAAGATACAACATTTAGTCTGCCTTTGCAACGACTCAAGATACCACAATTTATTACTATCAAATGTGTTCTTTTCATTTCTTCTAATTTTAATATTTAACAGCTTTTTAAATTCTTTGCACTTTTTATTTTTTACTAAAATCATAATTTGCAATGACGATGTCACCATATTAGATACATTTTTATGTAAAATTGTAATAAAAATATTATAACGTTGTTGGTAATGAATAAGTATATTAAAATTTTATTTAATTCAGTAAATCACGTTGTTGAGACTTTTTTTAATATATCTTTATAATTAATAAATATTATTTAGTATTGATTTCAATCCGTTCTTCAATTAGACTTTGTAAACCATACTTTTCAACTAATATACTAATACCACCCTTTACTCATAAAATTAAGATTTTCAATCTTTCAAGATAAAAGCATTCATATAAGGGATGTTTTATTCTAGCAATAGGATAATAATTAAATCATATTGTACAGGTTAAAAAACCCGTAAAACTGTCCTCTTTCTAATAAATATTGCATAATTGAAAAAAAGATATGAATTTTTTCCACCTATTTTACGATTTTGCTTCACAATGCGGCGTTCAAGCGAATCTTCCCTTTATTTATAGCGTTCTCAGAATTTCCTCTAGACTTTAACGGCACACCGTCACCTGTCTAATTTATGAAAAATTCCCAGGCTGAAATTTACCGAGCGTAAAAGCGCGGATCTTATTCCTCGACTACTGCGGCATGCTATCGCGAAGAACTTTGGATAGAGGACAGTTGGTATTTCTCCGCGGGGATTGTTTTCAGAAGTCAATCGTTCTCGCCTCTTCAACGATTCGCCTCGGGCCCGGGTTCAGCTAGACACCAAATGCTCAGAACCATGCTCCGCGCATCGCATCGACTTCTTTGAAGTTCTGCTGCTGAAAAGTTGTTTGTAAACGAACGAGTCTTCGCTCGTCTTTCGACAAACAGGGAGCGTGAAAGAAATTACATGTATCCTGGCAAAAGAATCTCCCTAGGCGCTGTGGCAATTGAGCTATTACACATCAGCCAAATCTTATAATGAATTCATAAGTAAATATTATATGAGCTTTTGCTTTATTCAATTTCTGTAAACATAAATGTTGTGAATAAATTAATGACTATGATTTTCATTTATTTTAATGAGGCCGTAAAACGGAGAAAGGAGAGCTCCTCGAATATTTTGCTAATAACTGGACGTGAAAAAATTGAACAATCTTGCAGGTTTTATATCCCGTAAAAGCAGCACTTCTAGGATATTACAAAAGTTCCATTCCGCGAATATAGAAAAATTATAGTTCGCTAAAATCATAATCATATTCTAATATTGTTACTGGAAAGACTTGTAGGAAAATTTTTATCATAGAATCTAGCCGAAACAATTCAAAGTATTCTCATTGCAATCTCACATTGATAGACTGTAAATTATCAATTTAATTTTTTATTCTGCGGATTGAAAAAATTCTAACTTTACATCGTTCGATCAAAGACAAAAGCAATGATACTCATAAGAGACACTAGTAACTCAGCATTCTTTTAGCATTCTTTTTAGTGGATGCAACGACTGACCTTAGGCTAATTTTTTCCCGAGAACTGCAGTTCGAAATAGTCGCCGGAAGGTTGTTCAAAGAATGAAATGATCGCCACGCGAATGACGCTTCGTTTTAACGCTCTGCAAAATAGATGAAGCACATTTTTTCGCAGCCCCGCGGGAGCTGCAACTTCACCGTCGGCAGGGTAGTAACGTGGGTAACGATGATTTACGTGTCCCGTTTGTTTTTTGTAATTGACACACCGAACCAGATGGCGAGAGCTCGAAACGGCATGGCAGTTCTACAAACGAGGAGATTTCTGTAGTAATCGACAGGTACATACACAGCGATCGGGAGTTCGATCTGTCCACCCCTACGAAGCAAAAATAGCACAAATAAAAAAAAAATATATATATCAGCAAACAAACAAAAAGGGAGCGTTCCAAATTCGACGGATTTGCGAATTTCACGAATTTTCACTGTGATCACGAGCATGGCATTCCGACATGCCGGCGCGGTGGCCAAGTCGCGGTGCGTAATCTGCTTAGCGTGCTTTATGCGGCGCGATAAATAGTAACCGGAAACGGAGTAAACGCGTAATAGAATTTATGGTTATTACCGGTGCGTATCGGAGCTTCGAGCAAACGTATAAAATCACTGCGATTTATATCGGGAACTTCACGCTGTTTCTCATTACATAATGTCCCTGCGAATCGGTTTAACGGACATAGTTTACTTCAGAATTTTAGCCAAATCTATGAGATACGTCGAATTGCGAATAAACTAGCCATAAAGGGTGGGGTGGTCATGCGATTTTTCTAACATTTCACGGTAAAATTTTGACGTCTTTTATTCTGTTTTAACTACAATCAGGCAAAAATGGTCCAAAATATGGGCCTACTTTCAGTGGTGAAAGTCGCGTCTGTCTCTCGTGATTATTAAAGACGACTCTGCGGGGGTGCTTCGAACTACTGGTTGCCCTTATTCGCATGTGCGTTTTCCACATTTCGGGAAATCGCTTCTTGTATGTCGAAGTAGGAGCTGAATATTCTCAAACACATGAGCTCTTCGAAGGACCGGCCGAATGCGGAAAGTTCCTCCAGATGTTCGCCACATGAGGGACCGTTAGGTCAAACAATTGCCTCTTTACCCTTCGGAGCTTCAATTTACAACAAGCTTGACTATTGCGGAACGAAACGAAATCGCGGAACGAAAGAACTATGCAACCCATGCTACTTAAAGGAAATACCGACGATGGTTGACAATATTTTAAATACTCAAAAGTAACCTTTCCCTCGTGCACTAGTCATAAACTTCTCCGACAGTCTCCATGAGTTTGATTATTCTTTCAGACGGAACAATTACAAAAGTTAATCGCATTTATGATTTTATATATTAAATCTATATAGGGTCACTACTTGTTTGATATTACAGTTTTGGTTGACGTAATCTTTACCGAGTAAACATATAGTCATCGCAATTTGCATCAGGAGTCGTTTTCCAATATGGTCTAATTAATACCATTTATTTCATAATTTTAACTAAATGATGATAGCGTTTATGATCTCATTTATTAATCTCATACAGGAGCACTATAATTTTGCTTGACATAATCTTTCAGATAATTAAATGTTAGATAATCAATACTATTAATATTAATAATTAATAATTAGATAATATCTACTCAATCGTTTTAAAGGAAACTTCCTTGCTTCATGATGGGATTTAGGTGTACTATGTTGAATGAATTATAATTAAATCTACTCCTGAGTATTATTAAATGCAATATTATTGTTCTATGAAAATAAAAAATTTACTTTGCTTCAAAATCTATATTATCTATCGATATTTCTTAATACGTAAGTAAAGGAAATCATTTAAGATGTCATTATATATGTATCAATATAAAATGCCAAAACTTATCCCTGCTCGTTAACGTTAATGTTTAAACATGCGTTAATTAGAAGTTTTCCTTTAAGCGAACAAACTGAGCTATACCATGAGAAGTAAAGAGAGACCGTGTTTCGCGAGTTCGCTACTTGAACTTGTTGAAACTTTGATACGCTTTAAGACGATGCTATCCATTTTGCATTTCTAACATGCGTTAAAGTCTTTTACTTGCGTATACGTTGCATGGGGCATGATAATCTTTCCGCGTAAAAGCATTTCTAGAAATGGAAGGACCATTCAACTGTAATTTTAATACTTAAGTTTCAAATGCTCCCATTGAAGATGTTTCATGTAATAGTTATAATGAACCACTTTTTGAACGCGAGAATATGATTTATGATATTGTAGTTTACATGCTTAACTAGTAGTTTAATGTAATGTAGTATGTAATGCAACCAGACATCCCACTTTAGCAGTATTGCTCTAACTAGTTCGTAAAGTGGAAACTAAACATTTTGCACAGATATCGTTATTACCGTGAATGATGTGTACTACCACGTATAAAAATGGGTAAATATAGTAAGAACAAACTAAAAGCTTGAGATAATGTAGTTTTTGATGAGATTTTAACTACTTGCATTGTAAATATTGTAGCTACAGTATAATTTCATGAAGTGCATGCATCTGCATATATTTCGTACGAGTTTTAAGTATCTTAATGTGCTTTATTCATCGTTAGCTAATTACGTGGATTAACTTATAAAAATCCTCGGAAATTATACGTTTGAAATAAATGAAACGTTTACAATCTTAAAAGAAGAAGTTTCCGTCTACGTGAATGCATAAGCCAAACCAAATCTTTTTTTACACATACTATTTAAAGCAAGAGTCGAGCTTAAATTCACGGATATCTTCTAAATAAGATTTAGGATGTTTACGTGCAAGAGCATCGTATATACATGTATACCGCAATGTACATTTTTGGCCCGCGAGATAAATAAAATTACCATAACTCGAGCAGATGGCCCTTCATGTATTTTTGGGCAATTCTGGTCGAAGGTGCTTAAATGTCGATGCACATGGCCTCCCCTACATAGCTAAGAGAAAAAACATCGCTTCGTGCACGGGGCTTGATAGCACTCTATCATTCAAGACGCCAACAGGTACCGCTCAAGTTGCTTTATCTTTCTTCCACAAAAAACACATACCATGCATAAAGATACTTTTAGACTTGCGATTTTCACATTGTCTTAAATACTGCAGATTAGAATCAGAAAAGCAGAATAGATTATCAAAACTGTTTACTATACATCTATAGTATGCTAAAACAGATATAATGCGGATAAGATCGATAGATTGTTGGTTCTGAGAGATGGTTGATTAAACGAATGATTTGATACAGGTGGAAAGATCCATTTTATCTTATCATGTGGGTTTCTCACCCCTTCGAAATCATGAGCCGAGCCAAACTTTCTACCCACCCGTTCGTTTATCGCGCAGACGCAACCGACTGCCCGACATGATGTGATCCGCATGTATATTACACTCGAAATCTCGTTTTCCCTCGGTCACATACGGGAGAAAAGCGTTAAGCGATCAAAATGCAATTTGCGGTAAACACGGGTTCGGATACAGGGAAATGAATACCGTGCAACGTAGATCACGTTTTCCAATACTCATTTGGCCCGTGTTTTCCTCTTACTCGAGAATTACTTCGAAAGTCCATATTTTACTGAAACTGAGGCAACATTATACCACGTATTGCGACAGGGTCGAATTTTTACTTCAACTGTGGTGACTCACATTTATATTCCGAGATCTTTTAAACACGATAACTTCCAAAGTGTCGAACTAAACGATTTCATTTTCCTTTCATGCTAGAAGGCTCAGTTTATTATGTAATGTACAAAAAGATTTGTCAAAAATTGCTATTGGTTGAAATCACGAAGAAGATAACGGAGGTTACGATCTTTAACTTTCTGCAACCTTATTTATACTAACGCTGTCTATACACTGGGAAATTTCAGTTCCTGCATTTCTTTTAGATTC
>NW_017130861.1:102646-120724 GCF_001652005.2 Ceratina calcarata | reverse complement strand
GAGACAAGTTTATTTTATTTGCAAATAAGAAAACTGATATCTTCAAGAAATTCTGGAAAAATGTTTATCGATTCTTACAATACAACGAAGATTGGCATTGTCGCCTAGAATTTTATGAGTTCCTTACATCCTATAAGCGTGTTTACAGTAAGTGTTTGTACAAACGCTACGTTACCGTGATGCGGTGGCGTTCAGCTTTACGAGGCTAAACCTCGTAAGCGGTTACGATCATGTACCGCGTAGGATCAAAAGCTGATATACGTATAGGAATCTAGTAATACAAGATGCTATCTTACCAAAATAATACAATGGAATATCGTACCAATATGATTTTCTGTCAACTCAACATCAAAAATGTATAACGTCGCCAACTTAATTTTGAATTTCTAATTAATAATGTAAAATTAAATGAACGTACTAAAAATTACGGTAAAAAATAAGAGGAAGAATGATTGATATTTAAAACATGGAATTCTGAGAATATGAGGAGTCATATGACGGCGTAATGGAATGGAAAGTGTCAGATGTTAGAATATTTAAACGTGATTCTGTTAGATTCGTGACTACGGTACGTCGATCTTCTGACTGAGGATTATAGCCCGATCGCGTCTGTGAAACACTGAACCTGACAATGTCTACAGGTTTAAACGAACTTCCTGTCTCCCAGTAACGTTATTACATTTTAGCCTCTCGATCCGGTTAATTCTATTTCGAGTGAATCGTGTTAATAGCTGTCGTTCGAAAAAAGAACACCTTCCTGACCACTTAGACGACGGAATTGTATAATTTTTTAATTTTTTAATTGCTGTTGTCGGTTATTTCCTTCATCAGGAACAGGTTTGTTTTCAAGACGAAAGTCATCAAATGTGACACATTATTTTATCAAATACGTGACACATTATTTTATCTTCAATGAAATTGTTTTATTCTATTTCTCGTTGCTGGGAATAATTTCGAATAGAAGGAGTCGAATTTTTTTGTCATTTGCGACATCCCGTCACGAAATTCGTGACCAAAAATTCGTCATGAGAAAAACCGTCTGTTGAAGACTGTATTATGGAAATCCTGTTCCTTGAGTGACAGATGGTGCATAGGCGTCATAGATCACGATACACGTAAGGATTTATGTCACCGTCTATCTCCTTGGAAGATTATGAAACGTTACGAGGTCGTGACGGCAGCAGTAACAAGTTCTATTTATGGCATAGCAACATAAAAGTGAAAGATAAAAAAGTACATTTTTTTTTAGGAACTTTTTATAAGTACATCTCAATACTGATACATTTTACTAGTTTACATAACAACATACATAACATTATTATGCTTTTCTCTTGTAACTATTTTGGTTCTTTCCTCTACTGTTTGCTTGAAATATGTATTTTTTATTGTAAAATAAAAACACTGTTCGAAGACTATTATTCCTCTTATGCATTTGGAAACCGTATTTATAGTTTTATATTATAGTTTTTTTTCTTAGTAGAGAAATTAATATGAGCAAAAAATGAGTAAAATAAAGAAAACAAACTATAACAGTTATTCTGTGCATTAAAGAACTTTTATTTTGTTATACAAGTAAATTATAGTATAATTAAAAACAATTGTTCAAGTAAATACGTAGTAATTAGCTTCCTGAAGTTATTGATTTTTATAGTTTTCAATCTATATTTTTCACACTTATTTTGTACGTATAATATAAATATCGATTTTTAGTTACGAAATGACTGGATTTTTACATTTTCATTTGAAGATTCTTATTTATTTAAAGTCAGCGAATTTCAATATCTCGACCCACTTCGTTTGCAATTTTTCATAACTTTTTCATCCTTATCACTTGAAAAATTCTATGTATTAGTTCCTTGAAATCTATAGAAAGACGCTAACAAGAAATAAGTGCTAATGCTACCTCACTTTTAACCACTTTGTACCATCCTCCTTTTTCAGAGTACAAAGGGCTAGAAGTGCAATCCCGAATGCAGTAAAACTCGTTATCAGCCGTGTCGTTTCGTCCTCCGATGGTCAAGATTTACGAGGTCATGATCCTTGTCGAAGAGCGTGCGGCTTCCCAAGACGAGCGAGAATCGTCGGAGCGCCACGCGGCTCCTGATTGGCTGCCGGATCTCGGCGCGGGTGCGTACACCTCTGACGTCACGCTTCGCCCAGTTTGAAATCGTTCCGGGCGTTAGTCGCGCGCCGAACGTCGAACCGAACGTATGTGGTGTAATCTCCCTTCGTCCTTGACGTCTTTTCTCCGATCCTTCTCACGAACCGTCTATGCGCTTCGTGTGTCGATCGTCGAAACGTAAAACGAAAGTGCGATAATTCGTAACCGAGTCTTGACAACCATCGACCTTATCGATCATTTTCACAATCAGTGGAGTGTTGTCATCGCGGAATTTCGACACGTAGATTCTCCTCCGAGTGCAAAATATATATACCCGCACGTTCAGCTGTACGATCGTGCATAACAAAACGGGGAGGAACGTTATTCGTTCATACGTGTGTTGGTCGTTTACAGGTGCAATTGACAACACGAGTGACGATGGATAGCATCTCCTACCTGCGCCAGTGAAACGACGTACGCTCGCCGGACACGTGATCAGTGCTTACAGTCGGAGATTGTTAGGTTAGAAAAATTGTTATTCTCAACGTTCGCGTGTTCGCGTGATGACGCTTGCAGTTTTGTTCCGCTAAAACCGATCGCCTCAATAAATTAACTATCTTTGTTACACAGGATATCCTTGCGCTGCCCAAGGTCGCTGGACCGAACGAAGTGTGAATTATTCGATGCCTAAAAAACGGTCATACTCGTTGTGAGCTTAATATGCGTACTATGTGGAGACGGACCAGTTTGGTATCTGATTCGATATTCACGGATTCGCAAACGTTCGTCGAAGTGTGACTCTCGCACGCGTTCATGAATCACGTAATGTATACAACGTATGTTTTGTTTAACGAAAGTGTTTTGGACCACGTTTGATAATAAGACGCGTGCAATGCGTTATTGGTGTTTGTGTCGCGACGACTGAGAGCTACGCGTTACGGTGTGTATCTAATGTCAAGACGATATAATTGGTGCTGTCTCTTAAGGGTCGAGTCGTTTGTGTCAACATGCTGGTGATTGCTTTACTACTACTGTTGGGCCAGCCAGTTGTACCGACGCGCTTTTTTGGTAAGTGCTTTCATTCTCAGTCCTGTTTCTCTCTTTTGTATACGCGATAATGTGAGTAGGCAATAGTATCAAATGGTACTACATAATACAAATATGATTTTTCATTGTCGGAAGTCGTTATCGTGTTGATCTATGGTTAATTGTTCCGTGCACAATGAAAGCCTTAAGTCACGTTGTTATCGTGTTACGAGTAAGCTAATGTCACGTTTGCGGTGATTGAGCGTGGAATAGAGCCGTCGACGTGTGCTTCAACTTATGTTAGACACGCGCAGAGAAGTTAAAAAAAATATTGTATAGAAACGTAAGTGCTAAAACGAACTGATCTGTCATCATGTTAACTAAATGGGAGAAAGGCGACATCAGCTTCAATTAATCAAGTAACTAGCCACTAGTTGTGTACAAAATTATTTTAATAAGGTCGTAAATCGAGTTTTTCACATAGACTTATACTTAGAGATATAAGACTTGCTTTGGCTACGTTATTAATAGGAAAACGTCTAATGTGATGATACAAGCGTAGTATAATCATGCATTTTTACTTGTTGAGACAAGCCATTACACGGAACTACTATTTTAAGTTTTATAATGTAATAGATTGATTCGAACATCACCGATACAATCGATGATTTAAACACTTGAGTTCTGTATGTCCTTGTTATGTCATGAGGATAATTTTATACGTGACTTCAAACTTATTGATAATACAGTGGCTGAAAAAAATAGTGGCACACTTTTTAAAACGGCAGACTGATACTTCCTGGCAGAAATCTTTATGGGTAAAATGTGAATTCGTAGATTTTCAAACTGATTTCATTGTTTCCTATTTCAACATTTCCAACTCGTGTCGATCGTTAAATTAATTATTATAAAATTGTTATTCCTGATGGAAGTCGTAAACATGTTGTGCTGTGAAATACGTTCTTCCCAATTAAGTATAGTACTCTCATGACGGCTGCGTCTCTTGTCTCTTCCTCGTAGAAATCCAAGTCCACCTGTCTACAATAATTAATACAATTGCTGTAATGAATTTATACCTACAACGCTTACACCTGTGATACATACATTTATTCCTTTATTACATTTCCATTGTTAAAAATGGCTTCGTTTTGGACAGTATCCAAATATATTTATACATTTAAGTATATATATATTTCGTAGGTATGCATTAAATTCGCTTCTCTGTTAAATTACTTTTCTTTTTTACAATTTGCTGGAAATCGTGTTCAAGGATTATCCAAAAGCGTAATTGTAATACGATACTCTTATATAAAATGTTGTGCGCAACATGTTTGCTACATGTTTTTCCGTATCCTCATAATGAAGTAATTCGAATACCATTATAATTTTATTCTGAACGTAATTTATTTATCGTACATTAATTCCTGATGTGTTAGCTCATTAGAGTGCTGACGCATAATGATTACTCAAGTATACTCAGTGTTGCGCTAAGATCATAGAGGAACCACGTTTAAGTGACTTGAAATGAAAGGCAGTGAATTCTCCTTGAAGCCATAGTTGGATCATATTTAATGTTGTATAGCGGATCCGAGCTGTTAAAAGGAAGTGGGAGTCCGTGTTTAGCTTATTAATCAAGTGCTTGTTATAAATAATTTTTACTTCATCGGATTATAGGATAAGGATTCTTTTTACATATTAATGACTCAATGATAATGTTTATTAGACTGTGAATTTTTATACAAGATAAAATCTGTATATCATTTTAAGAGATGTGTTTTAGATAAACATTTCAGGTAGTGTAACTGTTTTTTAATTTCGGATTTATTCATGGTCACCCGTAGCAGCAGTAAGGTCCAAGACGCACAAATAACATACAACATTTGTAATTTTTGCTCATTATACTTTCTTATAATTGCATGAAATCGTTGTCTAGTGATTATTTAATGTTTTCGAAACGAGTTTAAATGAGATTTGTGAAATGGATTACATAAGAACATTCAGATGGCTAAGATGGAGAATGCTATTTAGTATATATTAGTCGGTTTAAATATGTTCTTTAATTTTCTTCGTGGGAAATGAGAATTGAATATAAAGCTTTACAAATTGAACATAATTACTTACAATCGGACATAATGTAAATCTGCTGTTTCGTTTATAAATGATTCTAAATATATCTGAGTCCGTTCGTTCTTTACTTGATCGGTTAATTAATTGCGGCTATCAGCTTAACTAAGTATTGTTACTAAAGAATAAGTGGCTATATATTTAGTTTCGCGCGGGTTCAACTTCCATTTCGTTCCACGAGAAAAATAGATTAACCGAGTGCTCAATGCACCATCGTGCAAGATGAACAGCTCCATTCGCGAGAAACAGAACCCCCTCGGAACCGATTTTCGCGTCCATTTTCCTGTGAATCGGACTAGCGTACTTAGTACTTACGTCGATCCAAGCTTGTGTTCGAGTAGTGTAGATGCGAGCCGGGACGGTGCTCGCAATCCAACCAAGTCGGTCAAACACTTCCTGGGAATCGGGCGAAAAACTCGGACAAACTCGCCGGGGAAATGCCGCGAATGAAATCGGGATAAGAATAATGAAAATAAAAGGGTAGAACTCTGGCTGGGAGGAGAGTAGTGAGGCCGCTGCACGGTTCGCGGAGAAGCGACGAATAACCGGCGATGGATGCGCGTAATTACCCTCATAAATCCATCGGAGATCCCGCGAAAGCGAGACGTAAGGATCACGAAACCGAGATGGGTAAATGAAGAATCGGAATGGAGATTTCCAGCGCTCCGTTGGACTTGTCGTTTTATCGGTAGGCGGACGGTCGGATCGCTCGTAAATTCTTATTATAATTGGCGCGATCGCGGAAATCGTGATTGGCCGGTGTAGCAAAGTCGCTCGATGGAGTTTGAAAAGTTACAACCATCTCCATAAATCGCTCCCCATGGCGCGGCTTGCTCGATGCCTCCGGGTTCCTCGACTCGGGGTTGGACGAAGCTAGCGGAAATGGAGTTGAATTGCAAAAAAGGGGCGAACGTGGGAGAGAGAGAGAAATAGCGCGAAGTCTAAACTGAAGGGTACCGAGCGGCGGAACCGTACACTTTCTTTCGCCACTGTTGGAATGTTGCTCGCAAACCTTAGTCTCATTCGTTGCAACGTTATCGGTTGACTAGAGAACGCTAACAGTATCGTTAAGATCGCATCTCGCCGTAATAACAGGGTTGATATTTTATAAAAGATAAATTGCACGGATACCGAGAAAATAACATACGAATTCTTATCGCTAGCTGTTAGGGAAGTGAATCGACGCGCCGTCGAAACAGATTTTTACCAAGTCACTGATATCTTTGACGGTGAAAATAATTTGACCATTGCCACTAAATGTGCGATAAGCGAAAATTATTCTCTTACATTGCTATTTATAATCAGGTATTTCCGTTCATATTCGATGCGATATTAGTCCTACGTTCTTATCTCAAATGTTTCAAAACTTCTGACCGATAATTTTATCCCTTGTGATCTACTTTTGAAATTCTTTTCCTGTTCCATTAGACCATCTTTGTTACTGAGTTTGTGAGTGGATTGTATTATTAAGTTCCACATCGCGCTCACGGGTGCGTGTTGGTTCTACCGAGCCATTTCGTAGGATGTGCTGTTTGTTTAATTATTAAAAATGAGGTCGTGCGCCGCAGGGATACACGCCTCTATGCATGCTTTATGAAGGAACAATAAACTACGCGTTCATAATTTACTGTCATTCAGAGGAGAAGCAAAAGTACGTAATTCCTCCCTTTATTTTCTTTAAAAATCGCATGTACAACTTTAATTCTCAGTGCTTTGATATATCCGTATTTTACACAATCCTGTGTTATTAAAAATCACTCTCTAGCTTCCATTACCATAAAGCACTATGATATTGATTTTTCTTGTTCTCTGTTAACTGGGACACTGCGTTTGTTATATACACATAATCCATTCGGTTCCCTTGACCGGAACTATTGTAGCAAAAACGTGACAGCCGAGGAAGAGGAACATGTTCTCAGCATGTCACATACGAAGTTTCCGTCCATCGGAATAGCCGTTTACCTTCTTTTTCGACTAGAGGAAAAGTTTCCGAACGACTCGATCGAGAGTATCTAGTAGGTATAGCTTGCACCTTCAAGCTTTTCCATTTCCACTTTGCTTCGTTGCGCTGGTTGTATCACGATTCCCGATTCAGCGAGTTGCGTAGCTCGGTAAAGGTTTAGTATCGCACGTTTCGCGGAAGTGCATTTACCTATTGTTCAGCCGGGTCTCGTCTTTCATCGAGATTTGAAAGGTCTCCCAATCTCCGTATCTGTCGCGTGTAAATTTTCTTCCACTTGTACTCCGAATCGAGCTCCTTCTCGAGACCATAATCGGATTCGGTTACTATTTCAATCTAATGCTACCCGAGGCAGTCCTTAATCCTTTGAATTTTTTTCGACGTTAAGCACTGAAAATGCGGGCTTTGTTTCCACCTACGCGTTGCCTATTCGCGAGATAGGTATTGTACTCGCCGAGCCTTTATTGTAGGTACGTAGCTTCTTTGAGCTGCGTTCCCGGTGCTTTAGAGTGCTACACAATTATGTGCATGCAACAATTTACAGTTATGCTTGTATGATACCTACTGTATAAAATTGAAATAATCTTAACTACTATAAGAGAATATAAACATTGGCGTAATATTTATTGTGGTGACAAGAAGTTTTGTAACGATTAATGACTTTGAATATTTAAAAAATGTTCAGAAACGACGAATTGGTTATTAATTTCTTCTTATGTGATAAATATGGATAACCAATGGAAAGCAATGATACTCCAGTCTCAAGTTTATAGTGATAATAATGGATTCACAGACGTAGACGATTAATCTTATTGAAGATTACAATTTCAAATATATGTATGCACAACCATTGGAAATTATAATTAGCTACAAGCTGTAGATTGGATTGCACGGATAAACAAGCTAGCAAGCAAGCTCTCTAAAACAAGCATGAACTAGAAAATCGGAATCAGTGAACTCATTCGTTCTCCCTATAGCTGCAACTGTTTTCGCGCGAATTTGTGACTAAAATTGGACGGTGCGTGGCTCGCGCTGATAAATCATATTCATCCTTATCAAAACGGTAATCACATAAACTGGCGGGTACAGTGCCAGATTACCGATACGTTTCTCTCTCCTCATTCGATTAGCGCGTACGTTTGCCGTGAAATTATGTTTTCAGCTGGACATACAAAAGCATTATATAACATAATATAAATGCGAGTTAATTTATTTATTCTATCATTCGTGGGCGACGAACGTGGGATAATAAATTTAGAATGATCGTTTGACACGATTGTATGATCGTGTTGATCGGAAAAACGAGGAAAATCAGTTTTTCGGAAAGTTTCGTAGCGTGGTTGCCGGCGCGAGCATGTTGTCGGTAACTTCAGAAAACTCGATGTAAAATCTAAATCTAAACTGCGGGTAAATGTGAACATCTCGTATATGTATACATACATATAAATGGCTATTTGGAAAGAACGTCAGTGTTGAGCTGAGATTTTTACCGAGACTTTTCCAAGTTATTTTTAATTAGTTGTCAGTTTGTATAATCTTTTAATACAATCGTCCACTGCCTATTCTTACTATTTATGATTTACTTAATCATCGATTAGATGCCTTTAAAACTGTACTTGTTAGACCGTACGCTTAATTATCGAAGTATTAAATGCAGGAACGCTACATAACACAAGGAATTTTTCCGATTTCACGAGCAAATTTCGTCGAGCTTCATAAAGCAGTCGTTTATCTTTTCCGGGGCGTGTTTCACGGCGAGGGAAATTATTACTTTAACGAGAGTCGAGTTTCGTTGTTATTCTATCCGTCTAGGCGCTTCAGATGATTACATCCGAACTTTGCGATGAATAATATTTTTTTTTTCGCAATGTAATATATCTCCTCAGAGAATACACACAAATCTAAATACAATATGTACGTCCATTTACGAATACCATCGTTAATATCATCTGTCTTCAGTCCTGTCTATCTCCTTTGACTGTAACATACTTATTAGGCAGATTGTTCTACGCTGGTACCTATCGTAACAACTTGAAATATCCACAGTGTTCAAAGGGTAATTACATATATTAGCGGGATCACGCACGATGTTTGCCTTGCGAAGCAACGCGGTTCACAGTGAGCTTCGACACGGTCGATTTGCCGTCTACTTAATGAACGCGAAATTATCTGGAATCTGGACGCAGTGTCACATACCGACTGACCGGCCCTCGCGTTTATTGGTCCCGATTGATGAGACAGGCTTCGATGTGGATAACATCGCGAGCAAACTGTGCGTCCGCGTATCCCCAGTCCCTAGACCGATCAATCATTCATTTCCAATTATTGTTCTATGATCGATCGCGTGTCATTTATAATAGCAACAATTGCAATAATCTGTTAATGACACAGCTGTATAAGCTCGCGTGGAAATTTTACTTAATTGCAATTTAATCGAAGCGGCTGTTAACTCATATTGATTCAACTATTAATTGATTGATTGAGTTATTCTCGAATTATTTTGAAACTGCCTAATTAAACGTTGTGCTCCATTTTTTTTAATAATTTGTTACATCTTATTATTAATTAATATTTTGCTTAAATAGCATCTATAAGGAATTGGTATAATCAATTGTAAGAGATTTTTCTTGACGTATCTGTTTCCTTAGTCCACTAGTGTCTTTCATCTCTTATCTTTTCGATTACATTAACTGTGTACCTTCTTCCTCAACTTTTGTTCTTTAGTTTATCTTGGACGTACTCATTTCGTTTCCCTTAACTTCACCAAATTTTACGTCTCATTATTTGAACACGCTTATTTGATGTTTTCGCATTCACCAATGTCTTTTTGCTTTCGCTAGTTTTCCTTGCGTATACATTTTCATTCTGCTCCTTTTTTCGTTACACTGTCCTGTTGGTTTGCTTTTCTTCGGACAGTAGAATTTTGTAATTTTATCAAAGAAAGAGTTGCATCTCGTCGCCTCTTTTTCTTCTGGACAATCGCCTTTTTGTAATGCATGTTTAATTCGAGTGTCAGTTAGATTTCTTTTTCTTTCATATTTTTATAATCAAGCTTGTAAGTACAGTAGTCTCTGGATATACTGACTACGGATCGGAATCACGCTTGGCCATATTCCATACATCTGGAAAGATGAATTTCGTAGAATCGCTTATCATTTGAGGGCGCGGCATGTATAACTACTGTATTTAGTCCAGATCAAAATATTTCAAATTCAGTTAATTCTGTTTATGTTCATCTTAAAAATAAGCATTTATCTTATTTTTTGTGTATACCAAGTAGAATTCCATTTTATCTTTAAATATTCCTGCTTTGTTATAATTTAAAAAAAATGATAATTTTCCAGACTTTAGTTTCATCTTTTATCAAAACTGAACATATTGTGTTCTATGTGTTAGTAGGTCATATTTTATTCATTATTATAATTACGCACGAAACAGTATTTTAATATTCTTAAAAATGTTTCCCTTTTCGATAATGAGTGCGTTATTAAAGTGCGCACCGCACCGTTGCTTACACGATTAAATATTACTTCCATATCCGATGGTTCATATTAATCAGATTTATTGCGTTCGGTAAAAGTGCGAAATTCAGCATAATATAACCATCAGAAGCTTGCTTACGGTTATTAAAATTGTAGTTACATGACCGTTTCAACAATTAACTGCCATTAGAATTTATCCAGAGGTGCGAAATATATGATGTGTTAATGCGCACCTTTCATTCCGCTGCGTATTATCGCGTTTCCATTTTGCATGCAGCGGAAATGTTAATTTCTGAAATTAAATACTACATATAGTTTGATTTGAAGGCAAAGATGAAGGCTAGTGAATAATAAATAACTGTGATATTGTAATGGTTTTATTCTTGGACGATTTTTTAAAGTCAGCAATCGATTGAAAACTGATCTGCTATCTATTTACTGTACAAAATATATCTAATACATATCCGAATAACGGACTGGCAGAAATTGATCGAAAAGAAAGAAATACAATCTATACGACTGGATACAATGTTTCCAGCTATTGTAACCGAACTTGTCCCTCCCAGCAGGCCTTTTCGTTCTCAGCTTCTGGGAATTCCACTTCACCAAATTCTTTCTTCGCTCATTCAGAATTTCCACTGTCTCCGCAAAACGTTTCCACATGTGCTGTTCCGCCCAGCTTGAAACACGTGTATCGGTCGCGGGAATTCCCTAGGACCGAACGGTCACTGTATCTTTCAGGATAATCCTCGAAGGGCTAATTTTATCGTTCCTGAATATACCTACTTTTTCTGTCCTGTGTACTTTGGCTCACGTTACTTTGCGAAACCTTCCGGGAACACGAAAGAAAAAGAGGGGTATCCGCCGTCGTTTATAAGAAGAATCTTATTTCTGGCTGGTATAATGCTGGCGGAAATTAACTGGAGACTTACTTAACGATCTCCCTCGGTTTACCTCGTTCTAAAGGGTTACAGAAGTGTTCTTCGGCTTGAAACTATCGCATCACAATTTAAAAGATAGCCGACCCGTGAAACGCCTTCAAATTTCATGGGTGCTCTTTACCCAGCGTAGGTACTCCTCTCTTCTCGGCCACTTTGAGTGACCTGAAAAATTGTTAGTGCTGAAAGGCACGGAGGAAGAGAAAGAGAGAAAAGTAGGTACCTGTCTCTCGTGCCGGGCACGAATCCAACCGGAATTCTCGTTGAATTCCATGCGATGCCGTGTGTTGAACGGCAAAAAGCCGGGAGGAATCTCAAATTCAGCGGACAGGCAACGGACGACGAAGGGCTCGTTTTGAGGTCTACGCTTTCTAGCAGCCAGGCGAAAATGAAATTAAGAAACTAGCTACATTTGAGTTGACTACTTTCCGCTGCCGTTGCTGCTCGAGGTCCACGAAGCATATTACGTTTCGCCGCAAGAGGAACCGTCGTGGTACTGGCCTCGGTATCCTGGAACACAGCCGGGAAGATGTATTGTAATAGCTGCACGAGAAAGTCCGTAAAAGTCGTTGAATTTACGTAGAGTGGCACCAACTGTCGCGGAATACCACGGATCNTAATCCTCGAAGGGCTAATTTTATCGTTCCTGAATATACCTACTTTTTCTGTCCTGTGTACTTTGGCTCACGTTACTTTGCGAAACCTTCCGGGAACACGAAAGAAAAAGAGGGGTATCCGCCGTCGTTTATAAGAAGAATCTTATTTCTGGCTGGTATAATGCTGGCGGAAATTAACTGGAGACTTACTTAACGATCTCCCTCGGTTTACCTCGTTCTAAAGGGTTACAGAAGTGTTCTTCGGCTTGAAACTATCGCATCACAATTTAAAAGATAGCCGACCCGTGAAACGCCTTCAAATTTCATGGGTGCTCTTTACCCAGCGTAGGTACTCCTCTCTTCTCGGCCACTTTGAGTGACCTGAAAAATTGTTAGTGCTGAAAGGCACGGAGGAAGAGAAAGAGAGAAAAGTAGGTACCTGTCTCTCGTGCCGGGCACGAATCCAACCGGAATTCTCGTTGAATTCCATGCGATGCCGTGTGTTGAACGGCAAAAAGCCGGGAGGAATCTCAAATTCAGCGGACAGGCAACGGACGACGAAGGGCTCGTTTTGAGGTCTACGCTTTCTAGCAGCCAGGCGAAAATGAAATTAAGAAACTAGCTACATTTGAGTTGACTACTTTCCGCTGCCGTTGCTGCTCGAGGTCCACGAAGCATATTACGTTTCGCCGCAAGAGGAACCGTCGTGGTACTGGCCTCGGTATCCTGGAACACAGCCGGGAAGATGTATTGTAATAGCTGCACGAGAAAGTCCGTAAAAGTCGTTGAATTTACGTAGAGTGGCACCAACTGTCGCGGAATACCACGGATCTTGGAACGTAGGACCAATTGTCCATGAGTTATAGATTATACACACAGTAGGTGTACGTCTTGTGTGTTAAAATAGAATAGCATTTTTAATATTGGAGATTTTATTTATTTATATATTTTAATATTGAGTGAGAGAAATTTGAGAGATTAGAAAAAAGAGCGACTCTTAGTTGTAGTATTTCGTAATGTGTGTAAGTCGTATTGATAAAAAAAAGTGATTCTGTCTTAAAGACTGTACGAATACTTTCTACACTCACTGTACCGTTTCCTTTCTCTTCGTACTTCCCTTTTTTCGATTCACTGTTTCAGTAATCGGTGCTCAATTTCCGTTGCCGTTCATCTTCCGATTTGAAGTCAAGAAATTTCATTTAAAACAGTAGGTGCATAATAATATCTACGATTTCATTATTGAGACAGAAACTTTACTGTGAATTACTCTATCAGAATTTTTAAAGATTTACAATTTTCTTTTCTCCATTATGCAAATGCATTATCAGAAAACACTTGTATGTATAGTGTTAGTATCTCGTCTGACGGAACAATGTTGAAGGAAGTAGTTCAATAAAAGCGACACTTCCAATATCACGCCGTTGTCCAGGAATTTTGGGATTAATCCGGGCAGCAATTCCATTAGCGCAATCGATATGTTTAAGGGTACCGTTACGCCCACACTTCCGATATTTGCTCATACATAAAAACGATAAAAGCTGGTGTGACAAATAGAAACAAGCGATACGGTGGTGTGTTCCCGTGAAGCGTGAAATCGAAGTACCTACTGGCCGGCTGGCCGAGCCGTTCAACCGAGAGCGTTTCCTTGAGAAATACGGGTCCATTCTGCAAAAAGAAATTTCGCGAGAGCGCGCAATCCGACGGACTCCGGGGCAAACGTCCTCGATACTTAAAAGCACTAAAAACCGGACGAATAAAGCGGAAAGGGTTTCTCTGGCTCCTCTTGGATTCAGAAGGGAGATCGATAATCGAGTGAAAACTGGAAATGGGTTAAAATAGAAACCCAGTACCCTTTACCTCGATAACTAATTTATCAGGGCAGCTTTTAGTCGCTTTAGCATCTTGCGTGAAGCTTTTTCGCTCGATAGCCTCATAGGTAGCCGGTATTCGGAAGAGTGGCTCGCTTTCAGTCTAATCCAAACACGGCTCTGAACTTTCATACGAAACTAAAAAAGAAAGAAAATAGCATTCCCTTGAGAGGTTGACGCATGTATTAATGATCCAGGACTACACGTGTGCAGTTGTATGGCCGAGGAAGGGTCAGGACTCGTTACGTGTCCAGAGCTAAATAAATTACAGGGGATGTTTTTAGCTGTGGATAGCTACGGATTCCTAGTGGGTATCATCCGGTTCGTCCGGTTGCCGAAATAATTTAGTAGAATAGACACGACACGTCCCACCAGATACCCAACGACTCTAATGTGAACTTCATTACGACCTAGACAATATCTCAGCCAATTATGCGCTACACGTGGAGTCCTGCGGTCGAAGTATTTTTATGGTGAGGGTCACGTTTAGCTGTCGTACGTTCACGAAGCTACTCGCTTTGTAATTATTCTGTTTCGTAGGTGAATGTGTTTGGTCATGTCGGTTATTAATTGAAGTCGAAATAACAATCATTAAAATATTTTCCTGTTAAAATTGTGTTTTTAGATCTTGTTTCGAATATTCAAATTTTGTCTCCTATTGTCTGCTTCTTCCAGTACTTTTTTAAATGTATATTCATCTTTTAATTACGTTCGAAATTATTATTTTATACCTACCGTAATGCAGTTCTACAAAATTGAATTAATAGAACATATGTACAAAAAACTATGATAATGAGTATACAAGAAACGAAGAGTAGAAACGAGTCGAAAGGGAAAAGCTGTTAAAAAATGATATAATCGGTCAGTTTTTCAAAACATGTTCTTGGTTGTATGAGAGCAACCATGCATTTTACTATTGCCTGTATGCAAAATTAATAACACTCTAAAGAATTAGTAAAGTATGCATGATTCATCGGAACATACACATCATTCTACTTAAATGTGTATATTAGTGACAGTCTTAGTTTTAAAGTCAAGTATCTATTAGGAAATGAACTTTAAATATGATACGATAAAGAAATTAATTATTAATTTTAAACATTTAATTTTGCGTACATGTAAATATGTTAGCAGCTGCTTTTCAGAAAATGAAATTTTTTGATACGGTACGGCCGTCATCTCGATTTAAGTCGATCCGCGGAATCGATATGCGAGAGACAAACGAGAGCGAAGTTCATTCCCGAGGGATCCTTCGATGCGGCTCTTTCATATCGGGTGTAATACTTTCGCGTTACGTTTAATTCCCGGGACGCGTCAAAATAATTTACGAGGTGATAGACCCGCGTTTTGGAACCAGGATAATGGATATGGAAGAGAATACGGGAAGAGAAGTCAGTTCTCGTTTCGGATGGAGATAGAAGGTATCTATTTTCCAATTAAAAAAAAATCATGTCGAATGTACCCAGAGTAGAGCACATACTTCCAATTATTTTTTTCACGGGCAGGAGAGTAGAATTCAAATTTTCCGGCGAAGTTTTTCATTGATTTTCAATTCAAACAACTTACCCATAAAGCAGGATTATTTTTTAAATCTCCTCTCTTTTTTTAATAGAAAGTAAGTATATGCTTTTATTAGATTTCAATAAGCATCTATGTACAATTAATTTACAAAATGCTAATTAAAGTTTTGTATTTCCAATAGTGAAATATTTAAGACAAACTAATTTGAGAAATTTAGTTATAGTTGTTGCACATGTCACGTTTAGACTTCCAATCATCAGTTTGATATTATATATTATTTTTAGAACCTAATAAACGAATAACGCACCAGGGCATGGATAAACACAAAACAAAACTTCATTAGGATGGCGTTTTGACAGGCGCAGAACCGGGCGAAAATTAGTTCACCGTGGGTGCACAACTTTTGTTCTTCCAACATGCATTCGGTGCAGAGTTCGTATTGTCCTCGCAGCTTCTGACGAATAGTCATAGTTTGTTCCTTTTTTTGTTCGGCATTACTCGTGGTCCGAACGAAAAAGACGGACGAATTTTTCTGGTAGTATTTACCGGCGCACAATTGAAAAGCTTCATATTCACAGCCAGAGATAAAATCGTTTGAAGAATCTCACGTCTCATTTCTAGCGGTACGTTCATTATCATTAGAATTACCTACTTTTTTTATATGTGCATTTCTCCATTCAAAACCAGCCATTTTAACTGATTTCGTAGTTCTAGTGTTAATAACTACTATACTGGTTTCTCCTCGTTTCCGTGTAATCAATATTCACAGGAAATATAAACGAAGGTTATATAATTTGTAATTTTCACAAAGTTTTACATCGAAACACATTTATCTATTTATTTTAATAGTTGTAATAATAAATGATGGTCTAAAGCAGTGGAGGTGGTTAAAGTTTAGTAATCAAATTCGTGACAGAGATGTCGTTCGTCTTTATAATTTCCGTGTAATTAACTGCGGTTGTCGTGGTAATCGTTTTGCGAAGTTTCGCGGAGAACCGGTTCTTTGTTAAGACGTTTGGAAAAACACAGCCCAGTGTGGAAATGGAAGGTAAATGCCAGGGTAATTAAGTCTCCAAAAAGAGAGTCACGAATTCGCGAGGCAAGAAAAAGAGTAGCACTTTACTTGACGAAAACAGCTCACTTAATAAGGGACAGTGGTAGAATTAATGCCAGGCCTGACAGAATTGTTTAACTATGCGTAAAAGTTCTATGTTAAAATGCAATATTTAATGCTTTCTTGTATTATACATTCAGTTGCTACTAAATGATATCCTCGAGATAAAAAATCTGATTTATGTTAGAATTTTCCATTTCATACTTAAATAGGAATTAATTAAATAAAAATTAGACTACAATCGTAATGCAAGTTACACGGCTATTAAGGAGCCGCAGTTGCTAATTGAATCGGAAGTTGTTGCCCGTACGTCGATATTTAATCTAGAAGCAAGGAGCTCGATCCTCGCGAAGGTGCTTCTTAATCCGAGCATTATCCGACGTGTCTACAGGCAAGACTAGCCTGGCTTCGTCCTTTCAGCCTCTTATCCAACCGCTGCTGCTGGAACAGAGCGTTTCATAAATCCTACTGGGCGAGATAAGTGGCCCGTGAATGTCTTTCGTCCTGTTCCTTCGGTTTGCTTGTCGCCGTTCCACCTTGATTTTGGGATGCTTAATTCGAGTGGTATTCACAACACTGCAATCACTTAGCATCTTAATCATAGTGAGTCAGTAGTTGTCTAGGTCCACACTTTATTTTATAGACGTGCGAACTTAATATATTCATGAAGTTCGATAATTATTATTTATGTCGAATGAATATGATATTCGGCATTTGAACATTTTTAATTTTACGCGATTCCTATTTTGAATTATTACGAACGATGGAAACTTTTTACTGTATCCAATAACTGTTCCATAATTTTGCATTCATTTACACGAAATGAAAATATACCAGTGCAATACATTGTTTACCTGTAAACTCCTATTTTATGTAATAACAAGTTCAATAAATCGATCAGTCGTGAAACGTATATTCGTTTCACAGCGTTTGCCTCGAACTCGATTAAGGAAATGTTTCACTTTGATCAAGCCTGATCAAATTTCGACGCTCGATATTAAGTCGACTCCTGCTGGTTGCTTGTTTTCGATGTTAACTCGATTACACGTCAACTTTGAATACGCACAGCTCTCGGTTTTCGATTCGATTTGAGCTTTTGACTCGCGCGCTCTCGATCGCGTTAAACTTTATTGACTAACTTTTCCGAAAAATGCCAGTTCCTAAGTAGTGCGGGAAGTTGATCAACATTAATTGCCGGTAAATTGGCTGTTTGCGTACACTTTTTTAAATTGGTGCACATATTTTTATGTGAACTTCGATTCGAGATGGTTTAATTGCTTATGATTAACGAAGAGTAAATTGCAGAGGAAATGCAATAAATTAATTATTTATAATGTTAAATTTCGCT
>NW_017130861.1:75165-101354 GCF_001652005.2 Ceratina calcarata | reverse complement strand
GTTTAAATCATTTATTTAATGCAGTGAATTAAAATTTCGATCTACAAGATCTAAACACAAGTTCATGGAATAATTATTTTTTATCCTGAAGCTCGATTACCGAACGTGAGTATGCACTAAATCGTGGGTGGCAGAAAACCCTGAGCCAATTAGAAGTTGCATGCAGGTAATGGTGGATTTGTGCATTGGATCGTAACATCTTACCGCTCTGTAGAGATGGATTTATGCGTATTGCGACGAAATTGGCCGGACGGTAGCTTTCAATTTCGCTATTCACCCAAACAACGCGTTCCCGATCGGTAAACACGGTACACGCGTAATAGGGAGTACAACGTGTTCCGGACTTCCGTCATATGTTATTGTCAACGGTGTCGTGTATTTGCATACGCCGCGTCCGCGCCGCTGCGCTTTCTCGCGCACCTACACGTACGTTTTTGGTCCTGCTGCTGCCTATAAAAGCGTGGATTTTCACGTGTTTTCATCGGAAATACAATTCAAGTATAAATAGCCACTGTTAAACTAGCTTGAAGATCCTATTATAGTATATATCATCTGCCTCGTCTACAGCAAATACTTGTCATATCATGTCCCCATTAATTATTTAGTCTTATTAAGTTTCGCTGTATTTGGATGTCTTGGAAAATTTGGGGAAAGTTTGTGCTTGTGAAAGTTGAGTTGTTCGCAAACTTCTTGTTCCTTGTATTCGGAGCATAGTTTAGATTTTAGATGATAAGATTTAATTTGTAAGTGGATAGTTTTTAGTGAGAAAATGTTTCTAATTTGATAAGTTAAATATGCAAGCGTTGGACAAGCAAACATTGAGAATTAAGAAAAGAGACTCGATGAAAATATAATGATATCTGTTTCTCACTCGTTTTGAAGTAGAATATGTGGTATGTTTTTTAAACACTTTTTAAGCCAACACGTATTTAGTTGTGAGGTCGTGAAATTTGTTGAACGTGCAAAGCTGGGAAAAGCTTGACTTAGAATTACAGTTACTTTGTAATTAAACATTTTGTAATTACTTTAGTTATTAAAGTATATTCGTTTACAAGTTAATAGAGTGCGAAATATTCGCGACGAACTAACTTCCAGTTCTGCCTTGCTAGGGTGAAAAATTCTATAAATAAATAAACGAAAGACTCTTGACCTGTTTCTCTCTTGTGTTACGTGGATGTATGTATATCACACCGAGTGAATCAATAAGAATTATCATCTAAAATAATCTAAGATTTACTGATGCAAAATGTGTTAATTCAATTAATTCGATGAAGTCCTTTAAGAAGGGAGAAAGAACAATTAATTATTTCCTTATTATTTTTATTAATTCAGCCTGTATAAGTAGTAAAAATATAAAATTTAAACGTTTTCATTTATGCGGTTCTGTGGAAAGCAATGTAGACTTTCTCTCGCGGTCCTTGATTACTTTTTCAATTTAAAACACGTATCTACCTTAGTTATAAGTTAAATTAAATTGTCACTTCCATCTTGGCGTTCAGAGACGCCATGCGCGGCACAGCACTTATACATTTTATCCTCTTCTTGCTTATGACTTTCATACGATAACTTTCGCACAGTACTTTTGCGCGATGCTAGCATGAGGAATTCATCTGGTAAAGTATTCAAGGTTTACCCACAGTTTCATGGTTAGATTCATCTTACGTTAGCGCGTTCGTTAGACTCGCTCGCTCGCCCGAAAATCGCCCGGGGTATGTTGGGGCGCGGCGTCTCCGCGTTGTACAAATTGACCGGCGCGAAGGAAAGTGCGGTCAGTACAGGCTGGTTTCATGTGGCTTGGTCAGTTTTTGATGTGGCAACGAGCTATCAATAACGTCCGTCAAACACTATACGCAGCTACTCCATTGCATTGAAATGCTTTTATATCACAAAAATCGATATTTTTTTAATTCGTTGCTCTCTGTGATTCAGTGTATTTTTTTAATTCGTTGTATTTTTTTAATCCGTTGTTTTAGATGATAAGATTTAATTTGTAAGTGGATAGTTTTTAGTGAGAAAATGTTTCTAATTTGATAAGTTAAATATGCAAGCGTTGGACAAGCAAACATTGAGAATTAAGAAAAGAGACTCGATGAAAATATAATGATATCTGTTTCTCACTCGTTTTGAAGTAGAATATGTGGTATGTTTTTTAAACACTTTTTAAGCCAACACGTATTTAGTTGTGAGGTCGTGAAATTTGTTGAACGTGCAAAGCTGGGAAAAGCTTGACTTAGAATTACAGTTACTTTGTAATTAAACATTTTGTAATTACTTTAGTTATTAAAGTATATTCGTTTACAAGTTAATAGAGTGCGAAATATTCGCGACGAACTAACTTCCAGTTCTGCCTTGCTAGGGTGAAAAATTCTATAAATAAATAAACGAAAGACTCTTGACCTGTTTCTCTCTTGTGTTACGTGGATGTATGTATATCACACCGAGTGAATCAATAAGAATTATCATCTAAAATAATCTAAGATTTACTGAGCCATAATTTTTTAGTACATTATTTATTTTTAATCAGAAATAAGTGTGTCTATATTTAACTGTACATAGAAATGTATTCTATAAATTTTGTACACGATGGACAAGTTATAAGAGTACGGGATTGACCCACAGTAAACCTCGGATCATTCGTCATTTCACGAGCAGCACGAGACGTTGGAAGAATAAAATTCGAAAGATATTAATTTTGATAACGTTTCCGTGATTTATCGAATCCGTCGGATGATTGAGAGCAAGCGAATAAGACCGAAGCCTGTCGAATACGTTTATTTTATTCCCGGGGCGATCGTCATTAGTCGAATGGGAGCAGGAATTTTCGCACAATGTCACGTTTCAGTTGGGCGGGGAAAAATCCCAAAAAGCTGTGCCCCGTTAGATAGTTTTCAGAGCGCGATATATTTACCCTCGGGCTACGCCGGCGCTTAGTAATCGCTGCGCTCCGTGCGCTTAGGCAAGCCATCACGTCGTACTGAATAATAAATTAATCTCTGTAATCTAGCCGTCATTACCCGTCATTGAGTCCCTCCTCCGTGACAGACCGGGCCTCCTCTTCCCTGTTGCTTCCCGTTCAATCAGTCATCACACGATTCAATCTAACTGTCTTCTTTCTGCTCGTCCATCAAAATTTAGTCCTCTCGACACATAGACTTCCATTTATGAACATATAAATAGGGAAATGTCTATTCTATTTGTAAGTTCAACTATGTTATCCTATCTCTCAGTTAGCTGATATATAATTTGAAAGTATAAGTTACGATATGAATAGAAAAAAATGTTTTCAGTTTTGGTTCGCATTTCTAAAGCTAGATTTGGATTAAATCAACGAATTCTCGTTGATCCCACCCCCTGCCTCCCGCTCTGACATAGTTCGTGTTCGTTTGATAAATACCAATCGCACAATCGATCGGTGGATACGAACGAATGCTCGTTGCGTGTATGAACATATGTTCATAAAACGTAAAACACTGGTGAACATTTGTATAGAATGAACATTTGTTTATAAAATCGAGCGAATATTTGACGAGCACGGACAAATGCTCATTTTCAATTGAATTTTATCGAATTCGTTTTCCACATTCGTAGTTAGCGTATTGGTATTTACATCTACTAACGAGGAACGAATAAACATTCGTTCGTTTGGTTTAAATCAGAGGGCATTAAACTTTTTTTATTATCGATTATACCTTAAAAATTTATCGAAACCTCTCATCGACGACCATAAAATTTATTTTTAGCTTCATTTACATGTTACAAATGAGGAAAGCTTTTACTATTTTTATGTATTTATTTTATATTGTACGTTTTTCTACATTATTTACATTATTTTACAATTGTACATTTTATGTGAATATATAATAATTACTTCAACCAATTTTCTGACTGACAATTAGTGAGATGGATAGGTTTGATAATTTTTAGCAAGATTAACCATATTTGATTCAAAACTAGCTTAGCCTTAAATTTCCTGGGAATTTCACATTCTACTTAGCGATTCGCAATCTACTTCCTAGCCCAGATCGACCCCCAATAATGTTATATCAACTCCCTGAGGATCGACATTGACCACTTTGGAGAATCCTCTTAATACTTCGAAGTGAAAGACGTAATGGCTGGTAGAAATTGTTGTGTTGATGTTAGATCTGTTAGGTGTAATAGCGTTTAATTTGAGATTATCATTAAATTCGATTTAAGGGTAGCTTTCATTTGTATAATAACGTAGCAGGTAGCCAGTCTAGAAGCGTCGAAATTCTCCAGAGATATCGATACCAGCGATGTTGACGACTGTGCGCAATTATTTCGCATTTTCAAGTGCTTTCGATTCAGTTTAAATTGATATTCTCCTTTTGAATATTAATCGCGATCATTTAGAGGGTCACAATCGGTGACACTGTATTGGAGATGCAATCGGCGATAAATTTATCTCCATGAAATTTTCGATGACATTGTTATGTATCATTATTTTTATCGACTGCATCCTTTTGGTTTCAAAATTTTAAACCAATTTATATTTAACAATGAAATTATTTTAATGTCCGTAAATATACGTACTTTCATATATTGTCTACTGTTTGTCGATTGAAATTGTTCGGTGGGAAACAAAAGACTCGCGTGCCCGCTGAATCGATTAAACGTTAAGTGCATGTGTTCGATTATATAGTACTTTCCAAACTGTGTAACCGTCGATTAAATGATATTCAAAGTTATTAAACGTTACTTACAATTAACGAACTTGAAGTATCATCACAATTATTATCTTTATTTAAATGTTACATTTACAAAAATAAAATCATGGAATCTTTATAAGTACATAAGAAATAAAATAATTAAAGGAAACATTATACATCAAAGATTGATTTATTCCGTGCCAAGTTTTTTAGTGTTTCAGCGCATTAAATAAATATTTCTGCATTTATCATTTGTGATACACGTGGCCTGGAGTCAAGTTCATCAAAGATCATAAATGATATACGTGGCACGTGTTAACCGATAATTCAGCAATTTGGTCGTAATTAGGGACAAACAGGGCACAAGGGCATTGAAACGAATAACAAATTAATCTTTCCTCGGCTGTGGTATTACACGCCATCAGGTTCCTCCTTTATTGCCTCTTCCTCGATCGCATCCACCTTTAGGTTGCTTCCACATACAATCCGTCACTGTACTACCAGCTCCAGTGACCTCTCTCTCTCTCTGTCGTTGTTCTTGTTCTCTCTCTCGTCCTCTCTCTTTCTAACTCCTTCGCGTTGGGTTGTTCTAACGGTAAGCACCTGTCGTCATACTTTGCTCGTCAGGCGAAGTTGTTCAATGAGAACAGATGCCTCCGCGAGAAATTATGTTGTTAGTGAAGCGTTGTCCGGAGAAACCTTGTTTAGGTACCGAATGTATCAATTTTCTAACAAACAGTGAAAGTTTGAGGAGCGTCGCATATCACCCGAGGTCCTTTTGATTATCTCCTGCGCTTTCATACAACCTTAAACGCTTCAGCATTCCTCGCTATTAAATTGCAGTTTACGTTTCACGACCCAAGCTTTTGTTAGCGGGAGGAATAGCTGCGGCAGCTTTGTACATTTGCGTGCGCCTTGCAACGGTCCCGGGGAATAAATCTGTGGATGGTCTAGTGGTAAGTTCACGAACGCAGAGCTCCATTTCGAGTAACGTTGTATAACCTCATTATATAAAAGTTTCAAAGTATGCATTAAAAATTTTAGCAGCATTGTTCATACAGAATTTTTCAAATGGATACTATTGAAATATGGGAAAAGTTGAGTCACCCGGTCCTGTCTTCTGTAAAATCGCAATATACGTGCGCACGTGATTAAAGGGAGCTATGATTCTTTCGAGGCCAGTAAACAGTATGCGAGGGGGAAAATAGCACTTTCAAAATTAGAAATGGTGATTTAGGAATAAATAGCATGACAATAGCAAGTTCATCGTTCATCGTTTAACTAACAATAAGTTCAATTCCATTAAATGATTTATGGCGCGAGTAGACTACGTGTATAAAAGGGATGACTGATCGTATTCGTTCAGTGCCACGTAGTGGATAATTATGGGTATACGCGCGAGTGCTCGCTGCCGCTAGTCACTTTTCTGCAGGGAATTTTGCAGCCAAGAGGAAAAAAGGTTCAGTTTGTGAGCTTAACGCTTTCTCAGCTAACAAACGAGACAAAAAACTTGCTCTAGTTAGTCAATGAACAAATGAGATTTAAATTCAATCTCATATCGACGTAAAAACGTGTCAGAGTTGGAAGCTTTGAGGGTAACATTCGCTTCATTACTGAGCACGACGATTCGCTTGTTAATTCAACGTCCAGATTTTCTGCGTTCGTATCGAGCGTCGGAAATTAAGGATTCTCTTCTACATGCGGTTCATATTTGATCGCGCAGAATTACATTATAATTTATTCACAGTTACGGATTCATACGTGTTAACGTCAGGAGATTAATTAGCTCACTTTTAACATTAACGTTCAAAGATCATCCTCCGACATTTTTCTTTCTGTTTAAAAGGAAGAACAAATTAAACCATATTAACAGTTTTTGTAATTTTTATCTCTTATTCCAATCCGGTTTTCGTTAAGTTATAGTAAATACTTGTAAATATATTCAGGAGAGTAATACAAAAAATAAGTTTTACGTTTTATTAGTAGTATTGTATAGTTTATATAAAGATTTAAAAAGGGAAAAGAAACCACTTTACGAAATTGCGAAAGCACTGCCACTTCCCTTCATTTTGCTCCAGCTTATAAACAGTTTTGAAGCGATACTATTTTTCCTTTTTCTACTTCCAAGAAAGTTAGTTATTATTCATGACCTATTTGTTACAGAGTGAAATGTATATCGAAACAACTCAGGGAGAATTTTAAACGAATGTGATGCTTTCAACTTAAGCTATAACTTATGCGAATGTCTTACTATACGTATTCGTACAACGCGTCAGTATGCGTATGGAAATGTTACGTATGTGTACGTGTGTACACGTAGGTACATGTATCATAAGAAAATCAGGCCGAACCACTGAATCGATTTGTAATGAAACTCAGCGGGGAAATTCCCGCGGATGCGCCAGACTCGGAAATTATGCGTGACACGTAGATATAAGATTCTCGTTTCAAAATTCTACGATCAAACTCTCTGCAAGAAGATACGAAGGATATCAAACCATTTTTCACGGATGGTCTATTAGAATACCGTTTCGTAATATATGAAATACTTATACATAGCTATCTATGTACGCCCATAAAAGCTTAGCTTTTCAGATATGAAAATCTGATTTCTTAAAAATTCGATCGTAAAAGTCTGAGCAAAAATTGTGATTCATACATAAAAATGTCTCCGGCTTTCACACACATGATTACAAGCACTTGAAGATTTTTCTTACCTCGACTCATTCGCCTGTTTCGCTTCCGCTTTTTTTTTTTTGCCAATCGCCACTTTCCGTTCACTCGTTCGCTCCGCGAGTCTTCACACGACAAAAACGGGACAATTCATTGCGGTGCGAGGCGAAAGAAAAAGAGACGCTTGCAAGTCTCGAATGTCCATCCATGCAGTAGCTGAACGAAATGGTACGAGGAGAAACAAATGTGAAATACTTAAACTGATGACGGTTTCCACTACTGTTTCCCGGAAGGGATTCGGACGTTAGGTCCAGAAGAAGCCCGATCCCTTTCCGAGAACAAACAAAGATGCGTTTGTACGACGCTTTAAAGGAGTCTGCTCTCCTTCCGTTTTTTCTCTAACGTTTTTTACTACCAACACGCCGGTAAACAGTTTATCCTGATACTGTCCGACTTAACACCAGAAATTGGTCTCGCTCCGTAAAGCTCTCTCTTCGTTGTCTTGAAGAACATTCATCATATCGGCTTATTTTATTGTTCATTACGTTCTTCAACGTCCTAATCAGTTTTATCATTTCCAAACAAATTAAATTCATGATTCATTTCTCCTTTTATTGTAAAATTTATCTTAGCTCATTAGTATTTATTGATTTATTACTCTTAGCAGAGTTATTTCATATATTATAAAAAAAGCAGCTAATATTTTAGAAAAGAATGGTATATGCATTTGTTGTTTTTTTTACCACCAACGGTGAATCAGCTCACGCTTTTACAAATGTCAAGGGGATTTTAAAAATATTCGACTGCGTCATCGTTAATGAACGCGTATATCTTCATAACGCGATCAGCAACATCGAACACGAGGGTGTTCATACCATCCAACGTGGCCATATTTCTCTATACGGGGTGTTAAAAAAAACCGTTCAACTGTACTGAGTAAAAAAGCTTTAGGGAACATAGGTCGAAAGGTCAACCGTTTCTGAGATATAAACATTTTTCATTTATCCTTCGTTTTTGTACACAATTGATAGATCTGAATGCTGATGTACTTTATAGACTAAAACATGGATAAGGAACTTTAAAATAGAAAGAGCATTTTTTTGTAATGAATGGAAGACAAAAAGTGAAAGAAAATAATACTCTATTCTATTTTATACCTATTAATATTAAAGAATATTTTATGAGCGTAACTTCTGTCGATGAGAGCTATATTTAGTTAGTAGATAACTTCTAAGCATCCAGTCTGGTGCTATTTCAGATATCGGCACGTCACTCTACAGTAATTAATAGACTGTGAAGTGAGATAAAAATATCCCCAGAAGACTTTCCTTAATACTCGATAAACATCAAGTATGACAATCTTTTTTAAGTACTTATTATTCTTAAAATCTACAAAATTTTTTTACTTGGTTTCTGAATATCTACTCAGAAAATAGCTTCTTCAACAATTTGGTGAATTTGTACTGTGTAGGATAAAATTCAAAATTCAAGACGGTGTAAGCTCGAAATTCCAAGCTGTAGGTGGTGAAAATTGTAGGCGGAATAGAAACGAGACGATTTTCCTAGAGAGTTCTACGGATCGAGGAATTATATCAGTAAGCAGCTTCTGTCTAACACGCGCGATATGAAAATCCGACAGTACGGCGGCGCTGTGGGAAAAGGGGAATCTTTATTTCATGCATACACCGTGCATATTCCAACCAGCGGATTTTCAACTTCCATTGCTAAGGATGGACTGGGATCCAGCGATCGCCAAACGAGAATCGAACCATTTGCGGCCAGTAATAATTCTAGACCCGTTTTTTTAACGCATGATGCTTTTGCTTTGACGGAATTACAGTTCGGCTTAAAAAATGATGAATATGTGTGTCGAGCGATATCCGGTATATGTATCGATTGTACATACGTTCTTCTAAAGAACTGCGACAAAATGTTACCCTTTAGTTTTGACAAAAATTTCGATTTACGGGAATACGCTTTTCATTTTAGGTCGTGACGTACCTGTTCCAAAAAAGGGAAGTAAAATCTGGCTTGCTCTGGTCGTAGTTTAATTAAAATATTTAATAATATTTTTTCGCTACAAAATAGATCAAAGATCAAAGTTACAGTGCCTTTGACTTTAAGCAATTTTATATGTAAAGCCGATTAGTTTGATTGAAAATAAACCAGAACACGACAGATTCAATTTTCCTGTGTTCAACGAGGTACTTGACGACCCTTAGAAAAATTGATTTGTGTAAACGAATATTTTGCTTTCTCTCAGGGTTATAGGTAAAGCAAAGTGAAAAATGTGCATTTACCGTGCAAGTCTGAGAATGTCACGTGACTAGCCTAATCCTTTAAGCCGATATTCGATAATCTGTGCGTGTATTCGTCTGCCACGTCTCGGGACTGACGGATTTTATATTCTCGGAACGGAGCGGCATGTCCATAGAAGAGGAGGAACGTGCCGTCAGCTGCGTGCGATGCGTGTTTCGCATGCGTGAGGGACGATAGCTATCATCGTCGTCGTTACCCTCGTCGTCGCTGGCGGTCCGTAGAGTTAACACTCCGTTATCGAAGTCATTTTTTGTCGTGTTATTATCAGTCGAAATACATCCTACTGCTTGGAGAATCATTTGGTTCACGGTGGATGAAAATTCCAGATGCATTGGATATTATATTAGAAAAACTAAAAAAATCGTAAGGCTTGTAAATTACATTCGGCTGTTAAAGATATTAGATCCTTAGATAAGCACATAACTTTTTATATTAGTACCTATATGGAAAATCATTTAGATCTGCCGGTTGAATATGCTTGCATTTGAGAAAGGAAAATATTTGTACATCAGAGGAATCATGAATTTACTATTAATTTCCCTGTATGCTTAGCTAACGAAAATATCACATGGATCATAAAATATAATACGTAACAATAACATTTCTATAGACTTCGAATATTTTCTTCTTAGCCTAATATTTGATATTCTAGAAATATCAGTTTGCTATTACATGCAGTTAGCTTAACATGGTTCTATGTGATTTTAAACATTCCTAGTTTCAGTTTTGAATGAATAACATATAATTGTATATGTAACATTAAAGTCTTTATTCGAGCTAAACTTATATGAGTGATACAGATTATTAGATAATATATTATTACAGTAATTAAGTTCCAATATTTGGTTCAACATTTAGGATTGCTTTGAATAGTAATTTTTCGGTAAGTCCCTTAGAGGGTACCGAGTGTAAGTGGTACTTTTTGATGAAGAGTTTGACTGGTTTCCCATTCAGATCAATTACTAAAAGCCTGGTTTTCTAAGGTGTAATAAAAATATTTAAATCTACTGATTTCAATAAAAGTACCTGTCAACATGCGCTTATCTCGCTCTCCTTATGTGACTCATTAAAATTAGAATAGTGAAATTTATAAAGTGGACAGAATTGTACATAAAAAGTTCGAAATTATAAGAAAGATATAAAAATATCGCACATGATCAGTATCATTAAAGTATAAAATTTACGACATTACTATATTTAAATTCGTTCGCATAAAACTATTTTTATTCTTATCGTGATCCCATTGGAAATCTTCTTCGATTAGACATCAAATTCAAGTCGCTAGTGCGACGCAGCGTAAATGGCCGGAGCGTTTCCAGAGTTCTAGGAGATAACGACGTCCACGATGAACGCGCTCCAGCGATTGTACGATTCCGATCGGATCGAAACAGTGCGCGGGTATTAAGGAGAGTCCGACGCGACGCAACCCTGCATTATCGCGTGAACTTGAGTTGGAAGCTGACCTGAATTATGCAGCTGTGCAGCTATTTCCCGATGTGTGTGTGCGAAGCATACGTCTACCTCTCTTCCTTCTTATCGGTCTGACCGCTCCTTCCGACTGCCTACGTTTCTGCTCTCGGGGCAAGAACACCCGAGGGACACGAGACACTGCCGCTGGCTTCTCCTATACTAGGAAGCTTGCCCGCCCGTTATGTCCTGCAATGGCATCGAAGACAGGTTTATTTCTCCCTGCTTAATCACTGGGAAATACCGGTCCCGGTGCATTCAGTCGCTTCCTGTCTCCCAGAATTGTTGAACCCCGCGCCGCAAGCCCGGCTAGATTACTATAATTGATCCCCGGGTCAATTTGTCCGCGGCCCGGGAGCAAACACGGCGAACTTCGCTGCTTAACCGACGGCTTAATGTCGCACGATCGTGTAACTCATTCGCGTAGAATCGGTGATCCTTAATCTTCCCGATCGGTGGTTACTTTGCTCGGTAGACGATCCCGACGCGACACTGCTAATCGATGCCTGATTACCGATTAAGGGATTTATGTTAGATGCGAGGGATAATTTTCGTAGATGGGTTTCATTCCCGTCGTGTTGGATATGCACTTAAATAGATCAGAGCATAAAACAGTCGACCTTGATATACACTTGACTCTGCGTTTCACTTGCTTAATCGTTCGGAGGAAGGAACAGTCGTCACATCTTGGAATTTGATAGATCAATTACGAAAAGGTCACTGTGTGGCTTTTTACTGCACCGAAAGAACTACTAATTTCAGTCTTAAAGAGGCAACTGCAAATCTGACTACTTCTAGGTCTGAGTTCTTAATTTATATAAATTATATCATCTTCGATCTCCGTAGATTACAATGTTTGTCTTATTAATTTGCTCTACTAATTCGTGTTATGTACAATTCTCGCCATGTTGCATTTACACTTTGACGTGGAGTTAAACAATTCAATGATATGGTATTGCAGAGAACAGATGGAATAGATATTGAAAAAATTCATTTGCAACAATAGTATTGAATAATGAATACGAAACAGTTTGTACATTCTATTGTCGTTCTATCACAATAAATTGTTAACAATATTTGATATGTACGTGATGTACGGTTGGTTAAACCATGTGTATCGGTGTATTTTTTTTTATTCAACCGAATTCTATGAACTAATTGGATTGAAGTACAAATAGTGTGTGATTGTGCGATTGTACGTATAAATGAATTGTACTTCACAAATTGGACAGGACGAGATCGCGGCGTAAACTTGACTTTAACACGAAAAAAAACTCAGTGAAATATAAATCATTTGTTTTATAATCGGATAACGTGAATGATTTCATGTCGTATGCATTTTACATTTTAAGCCTGGTGTACACGAAACTTAATTTAAAAATAATTCGCTATTCGATGTTTCGTATATCCATTGTAGTATAAAAATGGGAAAGCCTGCAATTGTTTAAATTTTGTATGGCCTGTGTCAATAGAAAAATACTATCCACGTAACGTAACTATCTATGTAACATAAAGGAACATGATAAAATGAATCGTTTGTAAAATGGGGAATGTCAAAGCCTGGAAAAAGAATAAACGTTTCTTGGTGGATTGATAATTTAAATTGCTTCATAAAATAACCCAGGTTAGCATACTTTGAATAAAAGAAAAATTACATTCATTCACATTGTTTCTAAAAAATGACATTCGCTTTCCGGTTATCTAATTGCAGTAGGAAAATGCAATTTGAAAATGTGTATGTCTAGAGGCAAAGGGCAAGGAAAATGTTTTCCCGCGAAAAAAGCTTATATCAGATCGCGATCTTATTTAGCCAGCGAGACGCAACGCGACCGGAAGCAATTTCTGCACAATTCGAACGGAACGAAGAGTGGAACAGAAAAACAAGGAAAAAGCCACGAATCCCGCGACTCGTGTTCGGTTTTCGAGTTCCCATTTCCCGGCGTGGTTGATCGAGATCTCGCGTTAATCGCGGCCACGTTCGTGCAGCTGAAGGAACGGGAAGGTTTCACAATCCCCGATCTAACAACCCGTTTTCCCAGCAAACGAGACTACCCCATATCAGGCTCGCCTTCCCTCGCGTTTCAGATGTGACTCGCGAGACCTGTGCCACGGTGAATTTCGTTTGAACACGATCGTTTCGCGTGCCTCGTTGCTTAAAGTACCACTACGATGCCGAAGATCTATGATAGAGTACGAGATCGGCCACGTGTTCCGCATTCGCGTTTCCCGTGCAAAATTGCGGATAGGAACGTGAGATTAGGCGAGGCGAAATGATACAGGAGAATTCTCGTTAACGCATCAAACTGAAATTTTATAGATTCATTTTCTCTATTTATAATGTAAAATTGGTGCAATGAAAAATCTAAAAATAACAAAATTATATAACAAACAAATACTTTTTAAACAAAGAATTTTCTCTTTTTGTTTCAACACTCGAGAAGTGTCATCTGTAACAAAGTAGAAAATCTTAATTGATATTTTAGAAACAATAGTGAAGTTTCATATTTCTCTTAAACATTATACAATCTATTTATTTTATTTTTAGCAATTATCGATCTCGTTGAAAAGAAAATTGAGTAATCTTAAAAAAAGATGATTTTACGAACTGTAGCCATGCAAAAACGTCGGATAAACGTGTCGTACTTTAGTCAAGATATTGTACGACACAGATAATATAATCACGATGAACGCGTGGAACGAGTTTTCGCGAAACAGGTGCTCTCTTTCAGCTGATCGATTCAAGTGGTAGATAAACAAGTGGGAAGAGTGTGAAACGGCGAGTAGGTACGAGAAATAAAATTATAAAGAAAACTGTGTCGTGGATGGAGGCAGGAAGCGTTGGCGCGTTCTTTATCGAGAAGAATCGTGGGGTGCAATTTATCGGATGATTTCTTTCGAGCATTTCCTAATCTTTTGCGCGGTAACTCGCGAGGTGTGCGCTGATAAGCGTGTTTAGATTCGATTGGAAGGAACTGAGACTCGATATCTTAACTTATTTCTCCTTCTTATTTGATTCCATGGGAACGTGAAGATAAAATCTGGTTGAAAGTGCAGTTTGCGTAAACGGAAGATACGCTTGCTTAACGGATTTTATGCATCATCCGTGTCAAATTTCTTAGCGTCTGCAGATTATTTATTACTGCGCTTAAATACGATAGGACTTAATTAAACTATTTTTCTTTGATAAATGTATGCGAACATATAATATTTTTTTCAAAAATTATTGAAATTAAGTTGGACATTAATACTTTATTGTTCTGTTTTTCCTATATTTTTATCTCTATCTCAAAATCCACTAGAGAATCGAAGGAGAAGAGATTTTTGAAGTTGCTAGGGGATAACACCATTGGAAAAAGTCCTCGATGTGTTTGACAAGCAATCGATGGTGCATCGGAGACGTCTTCGCGGAAACAATTTGAAATTCCGTTTCTCGACAACGACGATGCCATGGAAGAAGATCGACAAGCCTATCGGGCATTAACGATATCGAAAATACGCAGAGTCGAATTGGCGTCTTTGACGAAAACCAAACTAGATTGTTTGTATGATTTCTATACAAACTTTATCAGCTTAACTTTTCCACATCGTCGGCTACTATAGACGCTCGCAAATGTTCGTAATTGTTTGCTCACGCCCAATGTACACTTATACTCTATACATACTAAGTACATTGTATGTATGACCGGAATGAATGCACATTGTATGCGGTCGATTGCCAATCAGACTTGAAGACGCAAGACTCGTTACCTCGCGGTCGGTAGTGGCTGGTAATATTAACGTCGCCGTGCGCGTTTGTGACTCGAGTCGTTAACTGTTGTGCCGCGCAAAGGATAATCGGTGCGCACGAGTTAAGGCAATTTCCTTGGCAATTAATATTCCAACGTGGCTTGTTTGTTATGTCGGCGGTGAATTACGTGATTTAGGTGGCACATTGCATGGCGATTCGTGCGCAACCACGCGGCACAAGTAGATAGAACGCGAGTTCGGGGCGACTACTTACCTGGACTTTGATTCGTAATGAGAGGGCACGAACATATTGAGATTGCGCCTCGCCTCATGTAATTTGAGCTGGGTGGGTGTTCGTACTTAGCCAGGTGGACGGGACGTAGGTATAAACGACGTGATTAAACGCTATCCGACGGAGTATGTGGTTATGTTATATATACTGCTTTATGAGTGTATAGGTTTGTCATCAAGCTAAATGGCATTAATTCGAAACTCATTACTAGCGTTTTATGATAATTATGGAGAAATTAGGTTTATAACACCTGTAGTACATGCGTTTCTCGATTCGTCAGCAAGTCTCGGTTTTGGATTAAAATAAAAATGATCAAACAATGTGATATGTTATTGGCATGCTTATTGAAAATTTATACTTTATAGGTCGTTGAATTTTATGATTGGACGATTGCACGAGACCGTACGATTTTATATAAAAATCATATCGCTAACGTGCAATTTAAATCATTCGCACCGATAATGAACCATTTAAGTTAAATTTGAAGTCTTGATTACATGAATTACTTCAGTAGAGAGTAATTCGAAGAGAAGAGAGGGTTGCGTCTCGTTAAGGGTGGTTAAAGAAATCGTTGCTCATTATTGGTTTGCCTACAACCGAACGATCAGCTTTGGCTCGGGGGCAACCTTTGACAATTTTTATTTTACTGTCTTCAGTTTTATCAAGCGGAACTTTGTCTCAAATCGGCGTCTTTATATTCCATCCGTTCCTCAGCCCAATTTCTTCAACCAAGCCGCAACCTGAACAAGGGCTACGTTTTAAGTTTCCTGGGTTAAAGGAAACCTTTTAATTATCAACGAAGCAAACTAAAAGAACGAAGCGAGGGTGGCAGGACTGGCTATCCATGCTGAATATCCAGTCCATTCTTCCGTTTATCTTTTTTTTTTTGTCTTCTATATTCTTTGCTCCTGTCTACCCTTCCTTTTTTCTTCTCGTTTTGCTCGTCCTTTTATTCCTTTCCCCAGTTTCGTTTCGTTCCCATTCGTTCGAAACGACCGAGAATTTTAAGTTTTACATCTGCAAATCCTGCAGGAGTGATCGCCCTCCTTTTGTTTCAACCTACCGGAATCCTCCGATCACGTTCTTGTTATTAAAAAGTTTCCTCGGCCGAAGTTGTCGCCGCAGTGCAGAACTTTCCGCCCCGCGTCTGAAACAACATCAGATCTCGGACGAGTCCGTCACATTAATCGGTAGTTCAATAATTACAGTTGAAATCCGCATTTATTAAGGTGTATATTTGCCAGATTATTTGTGAGTTTATGGCAAAAATTATTTATGCATGATTAATTTCGTTCACGTAGTTCGCAGTATAGTAGGTCTCAATTTGTGTACTGTTGCACATTGTATATATATATAAACACAGACAAGTGCGCATTGCTGTTAGCGACGTGTACGTGTACATAAAAAAATAGTATATAGTTTAGCCATATTTAACACTCAGTAAATAGACAATAGATTAAATTCAACTTGTAAAATAAAAATCCTGCTCTCGATTCTCGATCGTATAATGGATTGTGATGGATATAAAACCATACGGGACTGCTGATAAATCACATTCTTGGATCACAAAGAGGAGGTTAAGGGAGAGAGGATGGAACATTTTCTATCCAATGACCCATTCAATTTTTGATCGGAAACACTTCCTCGGCTAGTTTCTAACAAATGGCCGCTCGTTATGCTGTGGAATATCGTGACTTGGAATAACAAGAGCAGCGTGTATATGTATATACATGTATATTAGAGTAAAGGATAATAATAGTAATTTGTCCACGTCAGATTAATTAAATGTTCTTTCATAACAGAGATGGTAACTAATTTTTAATTTTAATCGCATGACACGTAAATTATAGTATCACGAGAATTAAGAATTTTTATTATGATGTTGATAATGATATTGTACTTCATTGAAATAATATTTATGATAATGATGACATTCTTATGTTTCTCCTGAGCTCGAAATTCAAACGGCTATTTTTTACAGTAATGGTGGCACGAAATTTAATTGGACTTGCTAATGAGACCTATCTTGATATTAATTTTTATACTGACTTCCGCAGATACTTATAACTATTTAACAGTTAATTAGTGTATTTTTCATAATCAGAGTGATACGGCGGTAGAGTTGAAATATCGATAGATGACTAATTAACGTCACTTAAGGCTTCTGAATCTTGTGATAAGTCTACTGAAACTAGTCCTGATATGTAAATATGTACTAATGAACAGAAAGCTTCATTATCACCGCTGTCGAAGAAAGTTTTATACATAACTTGCACATGTATTTCAGTCGCCGATGATCTCAATACTTAATTAACACTCAAAATTGTGAAAATCTTTCCCAAGTTTAAAGTATGCATATAGTGTCCTTAAATCATATAAATTCATTTAATATGCTTGACGTACAAACTATTGTTTCAATTTCATATATGATAATGTTTTAGTAACTTAAAATTTTGTATGTACATTTCCTCTTTTTAATAGTCGCATGATTCACGTCTTTTAATAATAACAATAATAATGATGATGTCCATCATACATTTGGCTGTTTGTATGTAGAACTAATACAAGTAAACGCAACACGATTTCACAAATAATCCGCGCTCTGCCTAGTGTTCATCATTCTCGACGCGCACGTTCACAAACAAATCGCTCGCGATTTACATAATGCACGTGGCCACGAGATTTGCATACTACCGCGAGGGAGTTTGTGTTAACAGTAAAATCAGATAAAGAGTGCTACTCGATCTTGAATCACGATCGTATATGCACAGTTATTGACTGAGCACTATATATAGAGCAATGGTGGCCAAATTGTGGCTCGCGAGCCAAACGCAGCTCTTGTAACCATTTAACGTGACTCTCGTGGACAGAGATGGAACATACAGGAAAAACGATAGAACATGCGACAATAAAAAGCGTTTCAATTGACGAAACGAGATTACTCAAAGAAAGATTGATCCCTTGTCTCTTTCAAGATTGTAATAAGGCGTGAAATCTGCGCCAAAAATTTAAGACATACAAAAAAAAGTTGTATCCAATATTTCACGTGGTAGAGACACTCTTTTAGAAAAAATTATGTTTACAGAGAAGGTTTCTTAATAATCTCGCAACTAAAATTTCGCACAGTGTTTTATTAATGGAATATAATAATTTCTATCCTTTGTCATTGTTCTTTAGTTTAATGGCTCTTTCAATCTTGAATGTCGCTGTGCCCATTACTTTCTTTACTGCATCGATTAGTTGTACGGATTATACATCTCAATCATGATTATTTATTGAAACGAATGGACAGCGCCCGTGGCGGTACTTAAGCGTGCGATAATATAACTGATATTCGCTAATTGGGCGAAGTTCCTCCGTTCGATCAGTCATTTAGTATCTCTCTTAATTGGTAATCGATAACCAATTTTATTCCTGCTTTTACGAAGGACGCCTGTTATTAAGTATAGAATGCTGGAATTGGGATTTTTTAATTGGAAGTAATTATTGTGGTTTTTTTCTTTGTATATTCACCACATATGTGGATTTTAAGTATACACATATATTGCGCTGTATGTACATATCGTTATTTTATATCTTATATGTACATATTGTTATCTCATATCTTAGACGTTATCTTCTATTCTTAAATCGAATCAGGATGAAGCAAACTGCAAACTTTAAAGGGAAGACTTTCTTGTTATAAGTGTCGTTTGGAAGTGTTATAAACAATTGAACTTTAGAGATTTTAGAAAGTTTCTGATGCGGACATTCCAGTAAAAGGAAATGGTCTACAGCGTTTGTTTCTAACAATTACCTTCGGAATTAATGTCGTATCGGGATAATCTACAAAGCACTCTAACGGATGAACTTCTTGGCTTGTATTTATTGAACAATGTGCTATGATGATGAAACAAGGTTCAATGACGAATTTCACGTCAATTTGACTCTTTGAACATTGTATATGACTTCACGAGCTAAATAATGTGTACATATTCCTCATATACTGGATAATGGAGCCATTAAAATTTCAACGCTAATTACATATTCGCTCTAAAGTATGGTTAACAGTCATTACGCTAAATTTAGCCCGTTGTTTATTAAGAATGCTATTAAGTAATAATAGTTCGTATCTTATCGTAAATAAATATACACTGGATTCATAAATGTTTAGAACTATTTTTAATAATTAATAATACAGTCTTGTATGAAATAGATATTCTTCTTACATTATTTGTTTATGATTATTAATTTGTTTTTCTTGTCTATTAGAAATATTATTATCTAAAAAATATCCATAGGAAGAAATTTAACCTTGTTAATTCTGTACAAGATTATTACAATGAAAATGCGAGTCTTTAATATTATAATAGCTAAATTACATTAGTGTACATACAGAAAATCAATAAATATTGCATAAATATTATATATAATATTACATTAGACAACGTGTATGAGAACCCGGAAATTTCTGAAGGTATTTTGATTACCGAAAATGTTCTAAATTCCCTAAAATAATCGGCATTCCCGAAAATATATGATTTTCAAGAAAGCTTAAAATATTGAAGATCTCATATCACGTTTAATTTCGTAGAATCGTGTAATGATAATCGAATTTTTAAAATCGTTAGGAATCTCAAATATTTTCGACAATCTCGATATAATTGAGAAACCCGAACATATTTAAGAATCTCGAATATTCCCGAGAACGCAACCCGATCCGGAACTCGTCCCGTTCCAATCATCGGGTTTTCGCACACGAATGACCATGTACGAGTACTCAAAGATGTTTAATTATTTCAAGTAATAGATTTTATCAATACTTGTCAAATTTAATCTTAACAATCGTTTAAACAGTTAGTCCCTTGAAATTGAATATTCCCCTTTGGTTATTATCGCATTACAATAATCGTTCAAGTTCATCAATATTCGATCGATCTTTGACGTGATAGTATGAGGATTATTTTCAGCTAGACACGATCAATTTGCGAGATATTATTAGCTTTCCATTTATAATCTGTCCCCTGGCTAAAGCGCATTAAGTCCCCGGGAGAAGCCCTCGGTTAATAGCGGAACATCGTTCAGTTAATGAAGTACTTGTGCTTCGTTGTTTTGACCGTGCGCACAATAAAAACGCGCGTGAATTTTTCACCATCGCGGCGGCGGCGGCGGCGTCGCGTGGCGTAGCATTGCGAGCCAGTCGGAACGTCGCTGCGAGGTGTCCTCTCGTTCGTTTTTCCGGTCGTGGCATTTTTATACCGGCTCCTGGCTCGTGAGCCGTTGTCGCAGTTAATTCGTTTCTGTTCCCGGCGACGAGTACAGCTGAATTATTCCTGCGGACCCTCCGATATTCGACTTCCCGTGCGAACCCACAACGCTTCCCGTACGATGCGACCCATGCCATCGATCGATGCGCGTCGTGCAATTAAAATGCTTTCGTTCCCTCGTCGTTTATAACCGTGGCGGTGTTTAATATTCCGCGATCGTCCGGCCGTTAAATCGCCGTGTCTTGATTAAAACAGGCGTAAACAAGCGTATTGTTTAATAACTATTTTTACCAGCCGGTTCTGATTAACGTGCGAAATTTACGAGCCTTCGATTGGTTCCACTGAAAGTTCTAATTTTACGAAGACACTTAATTTCTTAGAGATTTGATTCAGATTGATTAGATGATGCCAGCAGACTGAGGTTTAAGGATCGAATAAAAACCCTTTAATGTTCAATATAAGTTTAACATAACTGGGCTAGGATAGGACTGCGATGATAAAAACCAATAAAAGTGAAGTATTGACATAATTTACGCTGGCGATGCCATGTGACGCGATGGGACGATCGATTGAACGACGGGAAAGCACGCTTGGCTCGCATGTTCCCTCATCATCTTGTGATTTCCATTCCTGGTGAGCTTGTTATTTCGATCGTTTCTGCGATGGGTGCAAGAAACTCGGCTTCATTTAAACTCGGCTCTTCGTTACAAATTTTCATTAGTTCGCGTCTCGTAATGTTTCTCCCTGCGAATAGCAAGTTTTAACAGCGTCTGGATCTAAACATTCCAGAATATGGTGAATTCTCATGACCGAAAAACACAATTTCGTTTCAAAATTTTCGAAATTTCATACGACGAAATTAAGGATTGCGCAGGAAACTGCGTAGTAATGTCGAGTAATTATAGCATGTTGTAGCTTATGTACTAGATGGATTTCTTGAATATTTGCAAATTTAAACAATGAGGTGGAGTTTGGTTATGCATTGTTGTGTAGAGTTCTGTTTTCTTGTTATAAGTGTCGTTTGGAAGTGTTATAAACAATTGAACTTTAGAGATTTTAGAAAGTTTCTGATGCGGACATTCCAGTAAAAGGAAATGGTCTACAGCGTTTGTTTCTAACAATTACCTTCGGAATTAATGTCGTATCGGGATAATCTACAAAGCACTCTAACGGATGAACTTCTTGGCTTGTATTTATTGAACAATGTGCTATGATGATGAAACAAGGTTCAATGACGAATTTCACGTCAATTTGACTCTTTGAACATTGTATATGACTTCACGAGCTAAATAATGTGTACATATTCCTCATATACTGGATAATGGAGCCATTAAAATTTCAACGCTAATTACATATTCGCTCTAAAGTATGGTTAACAGTCATTACGCTAAATTTAGCCCGTTGTTTATTAAGAATGCTATTAAGTAATAATAGTTCGTATCTTATCGTAAATAAATATACACTGGATTCATAAATGTTTAGAACTATTTTTAATAATTAATAATACAGTCTTGTATGAAATAGATATTCTTCTTACATTATTTGTTTATGATTATTAATTTGTTTTTCTTGTCTATTAGAAATATTATTATCTAAAAAATATCCATAGGAAGAAATTTAACCTTGTTAATTCTGTACAAGATTATTACAATGAAAATGCGAGTCTTTAATATTATAATAGCTAAATTACATTAGTGTACATACAGAAAATCAATAAATATTGCATAAATATTATATATAATATTACATTAGACAACGTGTATGAGAACCCGGAAATTTCTGAAGGTATTTTGATTACCGAAAATGTTCTAAATTCCCTAAAATAATCGGCATTCCCGAAAATATATGATTTTCAAGAAAGCTTAAAATATTGAAGATCTCATATCACGTTTAATTTCGTAGAATCGTGTAATGATAATCGAATTTTTAAAATCGTTAGGAATCTCAAATATTTTCGACAATCTTGATATAATCTAATCTCGAATATTCCCGATAAAATATAAAATAATCTCGAATATTCCCGAGAACTCAACCCGATCCGGAACTTGTCCCGTTCCAATCATCGGGTTTTCGCACACGAATGACCATGTATGAGTACTCAAAGATGTTTAATTATTTCAAGTAATAGATTCTATCAATACTTGTCAAATTTAATCTTAACAATCGTTTAAACAGTTAGTCCCTTGAAATTGAATATTCCCCTTTGGTTATTATCGCATTACAATAATCGTTCAAGTTCATCAATATTCGATCGATCTTTGACGTGATAGTATGAGGATTATTTTCAGCTAGACACGATCAATTTGCGAGATATTATTAGCTTTCCATTTATAATCTGTCCCCTGGCTAAAGCGCATTAAGTCCCCGGGAGAAGCCCTCGGTTAATAGCGGAACATCGTTCAGTTAATGAAGTACTTGTGCTTCGTTGTTTTGACCGTGCGCACAATAAAAACGCGCGTGAATTTTTCACCATCGCGGCGGCGGCGGCGGCGTCGCGTGGCGTAGCATTGCGAGCCAGTCGGAACGTCGCTGCGAGGTGTCCTCTCGTTCGTTTTTCCGGTCGTGGCATTTTTATACCGGCTCCTGGCTCGTGAGCCGTTGTCGCAGTTAATTCGTTTCTGTTCCCGGCGACGAGTACAGCTGAATTATTCCTGCGGACCCTCCGATATTCGACTTCCCGTGCGAACCCACAACGCTTCCCGTACGATGCGACCCATGCCATCGATCGATGCGCGTCGTGCAATTAAAATGCTTTCGTTCCCTCGTCGTTTATAACCGTGGCGGTGTTTAATATTCCGCGATCGTCCGGCCGTTAAATCGCCGTGTCTTGATTAAAACAGGCGTAAACAAGCGTATTGTTTAATAACTATTTTTACCAGCCGGTTCTGATTAACGTGCGAAATTTACGAGCCTTCGATTGGTTCCACTGAAAGTTCTAATTTTACGAAGACACTTAATTTCTTAGAGATTTGATTCAGATTGATTAGATGATGCCAGCAGACTGAGGTTTAAGGATCGAATAAAAACCCTTTAATGTTCAATATAAGTTTAACATAACTGGGCTAGGATAGGACTGCGATGATAAAAACCAATAAAAGTGAAGTATTGACATAATTTACGCTGGCGATGCCATGTGACGCGATGGGACGATCGATTGAACGACGGGAAAGCACGCTTGGCTCGCATGTTCCCTCATCATCTTGTGATTTCCATTCCTGGTGAGCTTGTTATTTCGATCGTTTCTGCGATGGGTGCAAGAAACTCGGCTTCATTTAAACTCGGCTCTTCGTTACAAATTTTCATTAGTTCGCGTCTCGTAATGTTTCTCCCTGCGAATAGCAAGTTTTAACAGCGTCTGGATCTAAACATTCCAGAATATGGTGAATTCTCATGACCGAAAAACACAATTTCGTTTCAAAATTTTCGAAATTTCATACGACGAAATTAAGGATTGCGCAGGAAACTGCGTAGTAATGTCGAGTAATTATAGCATGTTGTAGCTTATGTACTAGATGGATTTCTTGAATATTTGCAAATTTAAACAATGAGGTGGAGTTTGGTTATGCATTGTTGTGTAGAGTTCTGTTTCGGAGATCCTTTGTTTACGTATGCATAATAATGCCGAATACAACGAAACTATTGGCGAATATTATACGGAAATTAATGCGATTACTACGATTATTTTGGGTAGTCCGATGCTTCCCGGGAAAAACCAGCGCATTATGCGGCTTATTTATTACGATTATTTTATGAACATTACTCTGATATCTCGACTGTTGGTATCTGTAATTTAACAGAATTTATAAATCAACAAAATATTTTTCAGCTTCTGATTTTAGTTTCACCAGAAGTATTTTGTATCCTCTTTTATTATCATCTTTTACCTTCCATTTTATTTTTCCAACATCCATATGAATTTTACTCGGTATTATGAATTATTTTACAGCGTAATGCATATATGACAAGTATAATATTTTCTCTTGAATTTTGCTTGCTCGTGGTTCTTCAAATTTGTATTTCTTCGTGATTATGATAACAATGTTAAAATAAACAAGTATAAAGAAAATTCACTAAAATATATTAATAATTACATTATTTTATTATAATTTATCCAATTCATAGCACATATCATCTGTTATTTAAAAAATTATATTTACGACGCATTTTGCGTGCTCAACCCCTTCACTGTCAGTAACACGTGTGCACCAAATCTGACTCCAGATTCCCAAAACTTTGATAAAAAATGTGTTGTACAAAAATAAATATTGCAATTTAACAGTACTCATAATCTCCGCCCATACAAAAATATGAATGTGGTCAATGATACCAGAAACATTAATCCTGCGATTATCATGCCATCCTGAAAGCTTTTAACTTTTAATGCATTTTTAGTACCACACGTTTGTTTGCACGTGATAACGAAGGGGTTAATAATTGTTGATACAAACTAAAATCGTTGCGTTACAGTTCTAGTCTTTCACATTAAACATGTTACAAAATCAATGCATTAAATATTTATTATCAGCGACTCGTTGTTACACGTCGATGTTCTTTCACGAGCAAATCCGTGCGGCGCTAGTTATTCCCATGCTTTGTAACGATCCAATCTAACTTCGTTAAACATCAATTCGCCGGATTCTAACTTGTGGCTAACGCAATTTCCCGATACAGCTAATGTAGCCCGACTGCGTGACCCCTTACACCCTCGTTGTCATTAACGTAACGTCGATCGTGCCCCGGTGAATTTTTATCAGCGTTTGTATTATTCATCGTCGAAGTTCGAAATCCCCTCGGTAGGAAATCACTAAAGTCGGATGGAATTCCCCAACTGCGCGCAGACGGCATTGTCAACTTTTTCTTTCGTGAACGATTAAAATTCGGAATATTCTTTGTCCGGCAATGAATGGGAATTCTCGCACAGTTGTTTCACCGTCACGTCTACGTATCCTCGTTTATAGAGTTCCACTTCATTTCACTCGACGGATAGACACGCTCGAAAGGTAACATGGAAAAGATTGCGAAAAGCTTCTCGACCCCTGTGTGTTCCCCAGGGGTTGTTCGTTAAAACGCGTCGCGTCGTGAGCGATTAAAATTCCGTCCATGATTTCGCCGGTGCTCGTTCCTTTTTAACGCTTTTCTATCTTCGGGTCTTTAATATCGTTTGCGATGAATGATCGTCCTCGGGCAATTTTATGCAAATGTCAATTCGCTGTTGCGCACGAGTAACGCGATTCTAAATGTCGGCGTTATTTCACATATTCTTGTCGATGAAAATGCGAAACTTTGTATAAGTAAATGCAGAACAATACGTGTATTAATTAAATTAAGCCTCTGAAATGAAGTATAATTTTTATTTCTGGAATCATATTCCTAATTGAACCAATTTTTACATCCGCTTATAGGATTAATTTTGATAAAAATAAACCGGAGTTTCATCTGAAAATAAGTATCTTAACTTTGTTTTTACGACCACTGCTCGTTATTCAGAATTTAAATCATTCGCGTGCAATTCATGAAAGGAATTCAAAGCGCATTAGATTTTATTACGTCCGTATTTCTCAATTCTAACGAGTTCTTGGTATTTGACGTGATCTACCTGTCCCTTTAATTTAATTCTCATTTAAAAGCTTCAGCTGACGTTTACAACTTTCAAAAGCATTAATTTCTGCTGAGTATACTGTGAGATCAGGAGTGCTCTCATAAGACAACTGTATTTCTGGATTTGTAAAATTTAGTACGATTTGAATTAATTTTATATTAATACACCATATCAATTAAAAATACGTATTATTTTTT
>NW_017130861.1:71377-75144 GCF_001652005.2 Ceratina calcarata | reverse complement strand
GCTGACTGTCAATTTATATAAATGGAAAAGTTGTTCAGGATTACTTTAAGCAATATATTAAAAAATTATTGAAATGAATTGAAATCGGAAAGGTTGACATCTATCTGTACATTCCCGTTATTTTTTATTTATTACGTTTATATTCTCATGATCGCAAACATAATTTATATACATATTTGAACAGAGTGCTTTATAATTTGCAACGTTTTTTATTCCCCGTCTCCATACCACGGGAAAACTTTCTCTTGATACAGTATATCGTTTATCGAGCGACAACTTTCCCTTTGTGAAGGTAGTAGCCGGTGAAAAATTATCGGCTGCATAGCAGTTCATTTAACCTGGACGGCCTCGAAAGGCCGAAGGCCGTTAATTAGTCACCTCGATCAACGCGTCGATGCATCGAACTGATTATGGTTCCATGTATTGATCACACCGTAGATCGTCAGTTCCGTTGCTTGGTAATCTGCCACACGAGCTGCGCAGATTGGTTTAACCCTTTCAGGGCAGCAACGCATTTCCGTTTTGGCATTTTCATGCCTGTGTCGGCGTTAACTATTGATGAAGCTGGATTTACTAATTAATTTATCTGACGCATTGTTATCCCTTAAGAGGCAAGATTTATTACCACAGAGTTTGGGTTTCAGTGTAATAGTTATTGCCATCAGGGCTTCAATGAAACTGTTAAAATGTTTAATCAAATAAAAGATAATCTTTTCTGTCCCGAGAGGACTGTTAGAGAATGCAGCTTATTAAATAAACTTTCATGCCACACGCTTTTTCGTAAATAAGGAGCTTTCGTTCTTTAGAGAACGCGACAGGTTTTAGTGAGATAGAAACATTTTAGTCCATTTAAAAAATTTTTAATTTATGACAAGCAGCTTTTATATAAATGTTTTGGTTTAAGNATTACGAAGTACGTGTATGATCGTTCAAAAATTTTATCAATCAAGCATAAAGTAAACTTTTAAAAAGGAACTAATACGTTAGAGTTCGAAATTCAATGGAAAAGAAAGTAACTAATTTAATGGTTGAAAGTTCGAAAAATAACTTTTTTGTTAATGTTAACAATTTCATTCGAACTCTTATTGGAATTTATAATTACAAAACCAGAGTAGTTCAAACAACTTATGATCGTATGGGTATTTCATATAATATCAAAATGTGTCAATAGAATGAAAAACTCCCTGTAAATACCAATTTTCTTGCTTCACAGTCACAATCGAAAACGTGTCTTAATTATAAGTTTCATTTTCTACATACCAAAGTTAATCCCTACAAATTAACAATTTTATATATATATTTACAAATTGAAGTAACAACAGCAAATTAACAAACTCATAACTTACATTCAATTACCATGAAGTTGATTAGTCAATTGCATACTAATTGTTATGTTATCATACACGTTATACATTTTGTAACATAAAGTCTACATGAATAATATCTAACCAATTATTGCATCGTGGTCAGTGGCACAGCCGTCTTGTTAAATTCATTGTAGTACGAGAACACAATGCTCGGTTATAGAACTAATAATGACCGAACCAAGCCATTCCATATGAAATTGGAATTTCGTTGTCAATAATATAAATTTCTAGTGTAACTTAGAATACTAACAGTATTTTAACTATAATAGCACAAGTTATAAATGGAATAGAATGTAATATAATATTTAGTGCAGGAACAGAGTAGCAAATCTACACTTCGTGATAAATTTTAAAAAACTATTGAACAATCTCAAATTTTTTGTTAAAGATAAGAATATATAGTGTACATATGTATAATACATCCAATTATTTTAACTCATTAGATCTTATCGATATAAATGTAGACAAGTACTCATCGTCGTTGGGTACGACGAGCGACGCGTATGCGGGGCCAAAATCCAATGAACAAGCATACATACATAAACCCAACGTTCCCATTATAACCCGAAATTTCAATTTCAAGTATTAACCACTACAATTTCACATTAAATGACTAACACAATACGAAACACGTTAAGTGGCCATAATTTTAGCAACTCCTCTCTTATGTATTATACATTTTCATCCATTTGAAACATTCCAAACAATCACGGAATTCTGAGACTAGAACCAGCAATCTCCATCGCGGCCAATTTTCCGCTTCGAATTTAACATCGGACGGTCTCGCGAGTGAGCAAGCAGCGGCATCCCAGCTTCGCCTCGGACCATTTTCATGGGAGTAAATGAACAATTCGCCGGGTAAAAGGGACGGACGCGAGGATGTTACATACAATAGGTGCGACGCGCGCGCGTGGAACGGAAAATGCATCGTAGCACATAATCCGGGTGTTGCGTTGCTTCGACCACATTGTTCGCGTTGGCCGTTGGTCATCAACCAATTTTAGGATTCGCGGAAGATACACCGGTTCGTTTCGGCTTATCCGCGGCAATCTTTGTTTAATGAGCGCGTAATGTGTAGTTTGTTAATTAATTACTGATCAGGTCAATTTGCAACCCCGACTCGATGCTGAATCCGCGTTCTACATATATCTCTCGCTTTTTCGTCTCCCAATATCATGTATGTAATTACACTTTTGGTTAAGTTATTAGCGGCTCGCGTCGGTCGTTATACGCTGCTCAACATCTGTGGTTCCCTGCCAGCCAATTCTGCCGATTTGTCATTGCAAAATTAAACGGTGAAACTCGATAATGTGCAGACACGCTGCGTAATTACGAGCGATTTCGCATTCCGCGATTCGTAATTCGCGTGCAGGTGCAAATTTGATAAGAATTTTCCGAGGTTCGTCTGCTATCAATTAAAATAGATAAAATCTTTTTGATGAAGACTAGGGATACAAAGAACGGAAATTCTAGGAAAAGAAATTTTAACATGCTAGTCGTAGTTTTAGTAGAATAGTTTAAATTTATTTAATACTCGATCAAATCGGAACGTGACATATTGTATAACCGACGAATCCTAACTGGCGTCACATCAATCACAAGATTTATTAACTGGCAGGTTCGATTACATTCAATCAACCGTTACGGAGAATCGAAACAAAACCGGTGATAGGAACTTCGTTTGTGACGCGCTTTGTATATTCCGACAAGGTTTAATCGAACGCAAACGTGAACCAGGGTGCCAGAAAAATATGCCGATCGTTAAATTTCTAAATTGCTTGCTTCATGAAACAAGCGCTATTCTTTCTGCTTTTGTTGCGTAACGATGACGTTTGCTTTTTGAAAGGGGAATAATAGAAAAAACACGAACGAACAACTATTCTCATTCGTTGTTATTGGACGAGAATCAAATTTCTCGCCGTTGTTCTTCTATATGTTTTTAGATATAAATTAAAAACCTTCAGTCATCGCATGCCAGGCAAATACCTGTCTACGTTTATATGTATTGCGCGAAAATTCAATAGCGTTAGCTCATAAATGCATATAAAATTTTAAAGCAATTTTTTTCAACAGGCAGACATTTCTCGCTTGGTTTTTGTTCTGTCCCCATCACGAATGCGAGATTGGGGATGTTCAAATAACTCGGGCCAATTAGCAACATCATGGGCGTAGAATCGCGGTTGTCGTGTACCTGACGCGTGATTGACACTCCGAGCGTGACGTGCCCAGTCGAAATTTAATTTGAAATGTACAATCGACTTGCATTGAGTGTTTTATAGTAATAAAGTGCCGTCGAGAATTTCACGGAACTCAACAATTTTCCTTGCGGGAATAATCAATGAAACAATTATTACAACTCTTTAATCGAAATCATATCAGTTTCGATTAATTAATTTACTT
>NW_017130861.1:60568-71147 GCF_001652005.2 Ceratina calcarata | reverse complement strand
ATTTCATTTTTCCTCGAAATGAACATATCTATATACGTAATTCCATTAATGGATTAAACAAAACTGTTATTCACAAATCTGTCCGAATTTGATTTTGTTGTCCATTATTGCGATTTTTTTTTATCAGTCCTTCCAATTTCATTCTTCTAAAACTTATTTTTTATATTGCTTCCTACTTTTTTCATTAAACTTCGAAATTCGGTTCGAGGTAGTTTATTGCCGAAACTCGGCGAAACAATTCGACGACTGACTGCACGGTAGCTTGTGCCGCCGCGAACACGGAAAACTAATAGAGGCTTTTTTCCATCGAAAGCCAAATGAAATCAGATTAAATCGACCCTTTTTGCCGTTCTTCGCTTCGCACACTGGTGGCTATTTACCGACCTCTCCATCGAGGTGGATTTTGGTAAATAACCGTATAGGCGCGCGTGCTTCTCTGACTCTCCTCGATCCAGTCGGCAGCGTTCCGCCGCACAATGGTTGGTTCCTCTGGATTTTCGAACGTACTTTTCGTAGACGGAATGTTACTACAGTTCACATTCTCTCCATTTCATTTAGTTACTGTTTAATTATCATCGCAAATTTTCGTTTTCAAAAATTCATTGCGTAATTTATACTAGAAGACGTCTAGTGTTTAAATACTTAAGGACCGAATTTTTTTACAAAAATCGATCAAAGTTTCTCGAATTATTTTGTTATATATTTAATGACTAAGTAGAAACGAATTAATGACTAAGTCACGCTTTTTATATGCTTTCCAATATTAATAATCTGGTCAGTAAAGGTGTTCAGTTTTCATGCTAACTTATCAATCGAGCTGTGTAAGGATTATCAGTAATCATGTTTAAATTATATAATATGTAGAGTGTCGTTAAAACGGACTAAATTGAAGATTGATCATAGTGCTATCCTGAAATAAATTCTGAGGTTCATTGGCCTCTGGACATTTGGCAGGGTTCAAGTATAAAGATAGAATCGATTTTAATTGCTACCGTAGTCGACGTTTATTAATCATTCATCCGATAATTTGATTATTTCCAAAGACGTCCCGCCTTTCAAGCGGTTAATTAGAGCATTGAGCGTTCTAAGTACATAAATTTTCCAATTTTGCTATTCATGCGCGTATCCTCAATTAAAAATGTCAGAGAGTTTGTCATCCCTCTCTGATATGTAATATCTTTGAAAAGATTGTATGTATGAGTTTGCTGTACTTTATTTTTATTAATTCATACACTTTTAAAAGTAAAAGATAATATTTTTTCTACATTTACAGGAAATTGATATACGACAGTATTACATACGTACATACATACGTATATATCTACGAAAATGGATAAAATAAGTGATGTAAGCAATACGTTATTGAATTTAAGAAATTAAACACATCCACAATTGCATTTTTGAAAATAATTTCAGTAAAATTTGATTCTGCATAAAAATCCATGTAATTATTATAATAATTACATCACATCAAGAAGAATTTAAAAATTGTACAGTTGTTTTTCTTTTTATTCAAAATAATTCGTTACACATTATGTGAAGTAAACGTATAATATTTTATTTAAAAAACTCATTTTCAGCCTGAAACGATTTATTGATAAATAGTTTTCATTCTCACTGTTTAAACATCGAACCAGCTCGCATTTAATTATTTACATAGCGAACGAACGAATTCAACTTCAAACGTTACGCACAATGCAAATACAAACGATGAATTCATCGATAATAATTATGTTTGAAGAACAACGTACCTCCACACATTTGTATTATGCATTATGTTTCCTACACAATGTTCTACCATCGTATTCATATTTACAGCATTATTGCATTTCTATGAAACAAATGTTTATGTAATAACGTGAAATATGTATTCTGAAAACAAGAATTGCCTATCTATGAGTTAAAATTACCTATTCTGTTATTTAAAATGCAAATCAATGTGCAATTGCTGTTTTTTCTTTTTGATAGAACGATCCTTATTATTTATGCCAATTATACATCTAATCTGCAAATTGATTTATTTATTAATAAATCACAACTTCTTCCCTAAGTTCTGTCGATTCATTACATTGTTACATTTCCTAATACATAACACGATGCAATAAATATAAGAAATCATGTCAAACTGGCTATTAAAATCGTTTCTATTTAATAGCTACCACCCATAGTCGGCAATTAGGATGTTTCCGCGTTTAAAAGAACATCGAATGGATGTGAGCTAGCAGAGTTATCGTGTAGTATGAAATCGGTTGAAAACGAGGGACGCACCCCTTTTTGTTCGCGTGTCGACGTCTGAGGAGAAGATTAGCGGCCGTCTGGCACGTTAGCTCAATCAGTTGGTGGCAATCTAGGCGCGAGTCATTGACTCCGTTTCATTTTTCCCTTTTCTCTGCGCTCTGTCAGTCCGGTCAACGGTTCATCCCTGTTCGACCACCCGCTCGTCCGACGGCGCCGTGCCCTGTTCATCAACTAATTGGCAGCTCTCAGACCTTAGCCGCTCCTTCAATCCCGCTCGTGCCTCATGGCTGATTTCTACCGCGTACACAGCTACGAATTATATCAATGTGGTGGCATGGATTAGCTTTGCTCGCAGCTACCTGCACGAACCCATTTGGATCATTTCCTTCATTCGTCGATTCGTGACGGGAATTATTTTACCTCGGTAAACTGACGGCTTGCACTTGGAGTTGCAGCTAAGTCTCAGATTGCTTATTTGATTTTTGGTATGACAATCTCGTCTACTCTGACTGCTTCTTTATATTATTTGTCACTATTTTCATCTTAACTTTTCATCATATCTTATTCTATTTTGTGGAGGTGAAGTTCTAGTATTCTCATTTTATTAGAACCACATAGTTTGCAACTATTACTTGTTCCTTGTTCGCCTCCGGTGATTATTAATTTCGGTTAATTAATGCATCGATCAGCGGGAAGACATAAGGTCATAAAATCCGATAAAATTTTAACAATGCGCGCTCGTTTCACCTTCCTGATCCACTTCCATGTCAAAATGCTTCTAGTAAACTTTTCCCCGATACGAATTTGTCCACTCGAAACTCACCGATAAGCAAGCGGACAACATTTCCTAGCTTGCCCTATCCAATCTCCAATTTATACCCTTAATTAAAACTTCGTTGAGAGTTCCATTGAAATCCTAAAGAAATCGAGCCCGAAACCGAACGAATTATTAACTCGCGGTTATCGGATCTCATTTTACAATTCATTGACTTATTTTTTCCCTTTCAAGCGCCACCGGGTTAGTACAATAAAAAAAGAATACCATCAGCTTCGTTCTGGCGTAGCTTTTTTGATAATAGCAAGGCTGTTGATAAGCGATGGAGAGCAACGATCTGCGGCGGTAGCAGTTTCGACGATAGGCGGTGTAAAAACTCTCTGGCACCGTGGATTGTTCCCGCGGGAGCGGCGGCATAAAAACACGGGGGCAGTAGAGCCGCCTGACAGGCGTTCATTTTGAGCCCACAGGAAATACGCGTATCGAGTTTCCTTTAGGAAGCGACATTTCCGTCTCGGGGGTAGTGGTTCAACGCCGGTCCCCGTCGCGCTGGGCAAAAACTCCGGGGTTAAACCGTATCTGTCGCCACGCCCGAAACGCTTCCTTCTGTTCACTGAAATTCTACGCTTTCGGTGTTCGAGTGCACGTATTTTTGGAAAGGATTTAGTACGTGTCGTTGATTGGTACGTCGTATGGGATTTTGCTTGTTGGCATAAAATTCTCTGAGTAACTATTTTGGAAAGAGACTTCATTGCAGTATACAACGTAATGTTACTATTCTACAGGGTGGGATATTAACTATGTCTACCTTGAATATCTTCTCTATTTCTAGAGAAATGAAAAAATTGTTATTACGAACGTTGCTCTATAATTAATCATAATTCATTCAATGCTGAATGACCTTCCGCTATAAGTCGTTGAAATCGTCTCAATATACGCAATTGCACTAAAGATAAAAGAGTGTGACATGTCATTTAAAAAAATAGAGGTGACTGAAATCTCCGCAGCGCCTCCACTTTTTGAGAAAATATTACCAGCATCAGAAACTTGCGAAATTTCACACATCAAACGATGAAAAATTCATTTTAAATGACATTTCATACAGAGGGTCAGAAAAATGTAGAGAACTCAATGCTGTCCGAAACGATCGTTTTCTGGCGTTATCGAATTCACTGCTCCTTAAAACTGCCAGAGGGAAACCGGGTTTCACAGAAACGCGGTCGGATTATAATTATACGTGATACGAGTACGTATCGAGGAAAGCGATGCGAAACTGGAAACGAAAACAAATGCGGGGAAAAGCTCGACGGTAAAAAAGCAGTATTCTAAAAAAACGGCGCCAACGTATTTGCGAATCTCGTTAGCCGGTCGTAGCTGTAGCGGTAGCTTCCTTTAATCAGCGCAGAAACGTTTCGTGATCGCATTCGAGCGCTGCAAATCGCTCGAGCAAATATTTCAGAATCACCTTTAATGCCGTTCGATATAGAAAAAAAAAAAGAGAGGAAAGAGTAAAGGGGAAAGAGGTACATGCCCCGAGAGCACCGTAGCCGACGGTTGCAGGTAACGGAGAAAAGCGAGTCACGGCTCAGAGAGTCGAATGAATGACCGTGAAAAGGGAAGAGGAAATGAAGAAACAAAAAAGAAAGGAAAAAGGGTAGATCGAATGCAAAGAAATGAACAAAGCGGGAGAGAAAAAGTCGTGGAAGGGATAACTTTGCTAAGCGACGCGACGGGATAGTGAGAGAAAAATGAGAGGGACGAATGAGGTATAAGGAAGAGTGACGGAAAGTTGAAAACGTTTTCATCTAACGACACTTCCTTCGTTATTCGTTTCACGTTCATCGATCCACGTTCATTTGCTTTATTCCGGTGAACCGCGAAGGAATCGTTAACCAGCATGTGAAAATTGTACGAGTCGGTGACGAGTCAACCTTCGTGATGACCGAGGCCGCGCCGCCATGCCGTTTCCAGCATCGCAAATCGTCAATTATACAAATCGAATTTCCCGATCGACCACTTTTCTTTTTCTTCTACGTCCAGGTTCTTCCGCTCAAACTGGGCTAGATATCTACCGTTATCGAGACGTGTAATCGAACCCGAACCTCGTTCAGGAAGATTGCATCCGGATTGCCGCGACTTTTTGGGATCGATACGCGATCGCCTCGCGACGTTGCATTGGAATCGTGGTTCATCCCTTGTGGATGAGGTCGTGTAGCTCTCGCGCGACTTCAACCCATAATTCGGTGATTGTCCTGATTAGAAGAACAACAAAAGTACAGGTCTGATCGAACTTTTTGTTAATCCTTCTAAACTAAATAATCATCTGATTTGAAATTATTAACTTAAATAATCCGTACTATCTGAAGGCTTCTGTTCCGTAATGTATATATAATTTATTTTTAATTATAAGATTTAGTAATTATTATGATATAGTAATACTTATGATAGTATTTATGAGATATTCTAAATGAAGAAGGAAAGATTCGAATATTAAAATTAAATTGGAGAGTAGTTGCATTCGCATCACATTCAACAATTTCTATTGTTTTATTCGTTCTAAAAAATGTTCCGTTCTATAGTATCGCTTGACTTGTAAACATTTTTAGAAGATATTGTTTGTTTTAGAAATTCTATAAAAATATATTGAATGAAACAAAACATGGATCATATGTCAGTACAATTTATCAGGGACCTCTGAAAACGGAGTATGTATAAATCGAATAAAGAATGTGTAACGTAGAGAGTCGTTGTGGTCGAGGTAGCTGGCAGTGAACTACTACGGGGTTTTCGGTAACGAGCGAATTGTACAGCTTTTTGACTCGTTAACTTGTTCGTAATTGTTCATGGCGCGCAACTTTCTTGCGTTCAGATTTGCTGCTCTTGCAACGTCGCACGTGCATTTAATGCTAGAATATATTGCCCAAATACGTGAAACTTTAGATAGGAAAAAGGACTTTTTTTTATAAATTTTATTGCGTAGCTTCTGTTTAATCATACTTCTCTATCGTAGGTACTTTAATTTTGATAAACATTCCTTATACATACATACATACATATAATGATTTGGAGAATTTCGATTGGTTATCGATTTTCATCAAAATTACTGCGAGCGTCAATTAAATGTATTCACATATATTTTAATTGAATAATGAAAATAAGTATTATCGTGCACCGACTGTGAATTCTCAATAATTTGAGGCCATTTTTCAATTTCTGCTTTGAGGAGAGAAATTTGTAGCGAGCCTTGGCTCGGAATGGCGACGGCGCGCGCAGCGGGAAGGAAGAAGTTTCGCGAGTTTCGAGTGTGAACGAAAAGTTTCCGTAATCTCGAGCGAGCAATATTTTCCGGAAAGTTACGTCCTAAGCTTGAACACGTGTAAACGCAATTTTCTCCAACTGCTAAGTGTTTCCGAAAATGCTAAATTTAGTTGGATAATACGCAACAGGAGAGAAAAACGGAGGTTGGACGTGGCGTTTCGCACAGAACGGCAGAGGAAAGCTACCATAATAAATTTCTGAGAAATAATGCCACTGCGACAGGAAATAGTCGAGCAAAATTGTATAGACAGGTACAGTTGCAACGAAACTTATATGTACGTACATACATATACATATGTAAAGGTGCGGTCGTGATCGTGGAGTTCTATTTTCGGTAAATAGATTACACGATGAACGGAATAGCTGATAGTAAGTGCGTGTTAAGAGTGTTCCGCTTGTTCGCGTTCATTCCATTAGCGTTAACACCATTTTTTTTTAATCTGTAAAATATTGTATAAATAATATTATTCTAAAAAATGTTCCGTTCTATAGTATCGCTTGACTTGTAAACATTTTTAGAAGATATTGTTTGTTTTAGAAATTCTATAAAAATATATTGAATGAAACAAAACATGGATCATATGTCAGTACAATTTATCAGGGACCTCTGAAAACGGAGTATGTATAAATCGAATAAAGAATGTGTAACGTAGAGAGTCGTTGTGGTCGAGGTAGCTGGCAGTGAACTACTACGGGGTTTTCGGTAACGAGCGAATTGTACAGCTTTTTGACTCGTTAACTTGTTCGTAATTGTTCATGGCGCGCAACTTTCTTGCGTTCAGATTTGCTGCTCTTGCAACGTCGCACGTGCATTTAATGCTAGAATATATTGCCCAAATACGTGAAACTTTAGATAGGAAAAAGGACTTTTTTTTATAAATTTTATTGCGTAGCTTCTGTTTAATCATACTTCTCTATCGTAGGTACTTTAATTTTGATAAACATTCCTTATACATACATACATACATATAATGATTTGGAGAATTTCGATTGGTTATCGATTTTCATCAAAGTTACTGCGAGTGTCAATTAAATGTATTCACATATATTTTAATTGAATAATGAAAATAAGTATTATCGTGCACCGACTGTGAATTCTCAATAATTTGAGGCCATTTTTCAATTTCTGCTTTGAGGAGAGAAATTTGTAGCGAGCCTTGGCTCGGAATGGCGACGGCGCGCGCAGCGGGAAGGAAGAAGTTTCGCGAGTTTCGAGTGTGAACGAAAAGTTTCCGTAATCTCGAGCGAGCAATATTTTCCGGAAAGTTACGTCCTAAGCTTGAACACGTGTAAACGCAATTTTCTCCAACTGCTAAGTGTTTCCGAAAATGCTAAATTTAGTTGGATAATACGCAACAGGAGAGAAAAACGGAGGTTGGACGTGGCGTTTCGCACAGAACGGCAGAGGAAAGCTACCATAATAAATTTCTGAGAAATAATGCCACTGCGACAGGAAATAGTCGAGCAAAATTGTATAGACAGGTACAGTTGCAACGAAACTTATATGTACGTACATACATATACATATGTAAAGGTGCGGTCGTGATCGTGGAGTTCTATTTTCGGTAAATAGATTACACGATGAACGGAATAGCTGATAGTAAGTGCGTGTTAAGAGTGTTCCGCTTGTTCGCGTTCATTCCATTAGCGTTAACACCATTTTTTTTTATGTAAATCTTACGAGAAGAAAATTAATGCATCGTACATTTTCTATATGCACAGATACGTTAATTAACATTTACAAAAGCTTTACAATACCTGAAATAATATATATACCTCATTCTTAAAAATTTTACAATTAGTACACATTTTTGGGTGACGAGCTACACGAATACGTTTCATTAAATAAAAAATTTGAGCAGCTTAATTACTGAGACTTATAAGTTTCGGGTGGAAACAATTTTCTTCTATTTCCTAAGGCAAATTTGCTTATAAGGGATTAGGTGCGAAAACGCTGAGTACGATGGTCAGTTTTAGACGCGCTAGGCAGCAAAAAATTGTATTTGGCAATTGTGAGATACGCATCGAAATTGTCAGCGAATTTAATCATCGCTGGGGAAAAATGAATTTCCCGTTCTCTCTCTCTCGTCGTTCGCAGGAAACCGAATAAGAAATTAAATCGTCGACGATGCGCTGAAGATCCGGCGAAAAGGAGCGCTGGAGAAACTTTTATTTGTTCCCGCAAACGAGCTCCTTGGCAAGGTGCGACGCTTGGAGCAAGCGAAAAGTCCGAAACGAAGTTTCGAAGCGACTACGGCACCGGTCGAATGTCGCGAATTCGGTCCGCCTCTCCCTCTCTCTCTCCCCCCTTTCCGTCGCTGTACAATTTTACCCTACGATGAGGCGTTTCAAATCCATTTCTGAAAATGGTACAAGCCCCGGTTTCGCTATCAGTCGGCTCTGCTTGAAGCTGCGAAACGTTGGGTTACACCGAACTTCCGTGACAACTTTCCTCTTGCGGCGACTTAGTATTCCTTCCGTTCCGTTTCATGTCTTCCCCTCTCCCCTCCCCCTACCCACTCCCTCTTCACAAGTTTCATTGGGATTCCTTTGTTACTCATGGGCAAATTCTTTTTACGAAACTCGACAATTCGTTTACGTGAAAATATAGTTTTCATCATCGTTTATATCCAGCAATATTTAATAGGAAAATGGTTTCCGGATATTTGAATAATTACTTTAGCTACATTCAAATATATGCTTATTTTAATGAGTTTGAATGTATGTTTGTGTTTTTCTTATTGTTAGTCTTGTAAAGTTAGGAATTTAACTTGCTATAGATAAATAATCGGGAAATGCAGCGGTAGAGATTTCCTCTTGCACGAAGCTCCCTCATTCTTGTTTCGATGCTGATACAATGTTCCTAACAATAACAATTCATGTGAGCTCTAATATCTATCGACGCATATGTAAGATGCATTCAACAGTTTAAAAAAATATTTTTGAACTACACACATAATTTCTATTTTCAATACTACTTTCAAAGAATAATTTTCTATGAACTCGAGAAAGAATGCCAGGAATAACATCTTTTTGTACTCGAGTAATTTCGACTTAGTATATCAAATATCTAAATCTTCAAACCAAGACTGAAAATCAGGTTTTTCATTAATTTGCCAAGAGCAATCACTCCTTCACTTTCTATTACGAAATGCAAAGCCGCTATCGCTAATTGAAAACTTTCGCGAAATTCTAGTTGCAATCAGCGGCAAGTTTGTTTGCGCTGAAGCTCAGGTAAGAGTCCGCCTTAATCTAAACGAAATTTCGTCGCCGGTGTCCTACAACGATTAAGACCCGATTTTAATTTAACGGTTGCCACGGATTTGCGCTTCCGTGGTTCTCGAACGGCTTCACGATCATTTCGGCTCCACGTAGTCTTTTCATTCTGCCTCATGAAATGCTTTTCCGGTTTCTCTTTTATTCTCTTCTTTTCCCATAGATCTATTATATCCAAAACATTAGATAATAGATAGAATCCTCAATGATCGCACAGAGTATCGAAATCCTAGAATCTATTGAACCAAACGGAAAACTAAATCGTGATTAGATAACGTTGGTGTTCTAGAAGAGAAAAAATCACTGATAATGATTGCATGCAATATGGAATAAGATCAGTTATAAATTTTACTAACAGAATTATGTTAAGGTAACGTTTAATCAATACCATTCAGTAAATGTGAAAAACCAGTGACTCTTGATTAAATTGCATGTGCCACTGGAGAGCAACGCGATCCCACTGTTTAACGTTGATTTTTAAACATGGCTCGAGCAGGAAGTGATTGTTTGCAAACTCATTGCGCCGGAAACGATAGGAGCTTTTTATTTATGTTTCCGTCGATGACCAGTTTTCTCCCTCGGTCAGGGGGCATCCACTCGTTTCGATGATACACCGGCTACTGGAGAGCATCACTGAGAAACTTTTTCCAGAGAATTAACTCTTTTGCTCTGATTAGTACCCTTGCTTATGGCAATAACGCTGTCCGATCCCCATTGTGAGAGGAAAATTAATTACAATCCTCATCTCCTTTCCCTCTTTTAGGTTCTGACTCTGTCTGAAGTATCCTCGACGTGGAACAATTTCTAAAAGCTTGATATCCGGTTGTTAACGAAGAGAATCATGAATTTGTTATTGAAACCGTTTATCCACTCATCGCGTGCCGATTTTCATTAAAATCTCTGTAATTACTTTCAAGTATACTAAAACTGCTTGAAATATCAAAATATCTTCATCACCTAGGATAATCTTTG
>NW_017130861.1:57263-60562 GCF_001652005.2 Ceratina calcarata | reverse complement strand
AAACTTTTCGAGAATCATCTCATATGTAGCTCATATATTTATCAATCATTTCTGTATTGTTCAATTTTAATCAATTTAAATAATAAAGAACATAGAATGAAGGAGAATATGATGAGAAGAAAATAGTAGAGAAAATTAACGATGAATAAATTAAGCAAGAGGAAAACTCTATTAAGGGAGAATATAAACGATTAAAAATTTTCCTTAAATGAATTTTGTATATTGTATTAGTACAAGGTAGTAACCTCTTTTCTCCAGAATTACGTATTCATAGCGCTGTCTACTGCAAGCGTGTGAGGTATGAAGTTTCACGTAAATAATTGCACCATCCTAAATTCCACACTAACTACACCACTTTCCCTATATCTGCTCCTCCTCCACTTTGTACCGGTCGATCTCTGATTAATACACCCTTTCTCGATACGGATACCAAAATTTCAATTTACCCCTGACCATTATACTCAAACTTGCGTAACAATGTTAATGAAGATAACAATGTGCCCTTTCAATCGAGCTATCGTGTTCTTCAGTTTGAATATATCTTAATTGTAAAGTTATTCATACGTGTACTGATCAAAAAGTAGGAATGCATTCTGACGTTAAGATAAAAATGTGCCATCATGTGAAAAAAAGATAAAAGGAAAATGTATAAAAATATGGAAAGTAGTAATGGTAAGAAGAGAAAATAAAAACAAGAAAGAGGGTGAAATATAGGATTGGGTCGTGAGAGAAGAGTGGGTGGAAAAACACAGAAATGGAGAACGCGAGGGATGGAGGAGCTGTTCAGTGGGAAAATCGTTCAGATCCGCGGTTCCGTGTTCCATGGTCGGCTGCGCTACTCTCAAACGTTGATAAATCACAAAGTCTGTGTGCATTATGCTGATAATTGCGCTCGATGCCGAAGATGAATGGCCGGGGGGATGCTTAATTTTCTGCTCGTAAATATTGACGAATAGCTCTACGCTTTTATCGTTAGGTTAGACAACAGAATTTCACACAGACCTGTACATCATAAAATCAAGTATCAAACTGTGTAATACAACCAAGTTTTTTATTTACATAAGAGAAATTCGTTTAACAAAGTTATGTACAATAAGTTTGTGTATGTCAGATGTTCAAAAAATGTAATGGAGATAAAACTTTTTAAGGTACAAGTACAGAGTCATAAAGTTTATAAGCGTCAGCAAATGTACATTTCTTCCTCGTGGGAATCTAGCGAGCATGGCGTCTTGCCTGAGAAACTACTGTCAAAGAGCCGGTCGAGGAGCATAAACTCAAAGAGGCGTTATGCTCTCACAGCTCGAATGTCCGTCTGCCGTTATTCGATAATTTTATTAACTCGTCGAAAAGGAAACGAGAGCGGTCATACAGTTGGCGGAAAAAAGAGCTTTAAAGAGATTTCCAGGCAGCTCACGATCTTTCTCCATGAATCGCTCACCGTTTCGGATGCTAGACATTCCACTTGGCTTGATTCGTTCTATTCCAGCGAGCGAATTTCACTTCGTTGTCTTTCTTTCTCTCTGTCTCACCGTCCACCACCACAACCGTAGCTTCCTCTTTTCTTCAATTTCGTCCCGTTCCTCTTCCGAACGGCTTTGTTTTTTCGCAAGCTTGTACGAGCCCCTATTCAACCCCTGAAGATTTCTTTTATTTCGCCTCGGAAGAGATAACGAAAGCCAGATGTATCCGATGATACAGTGATAAATGGTTCCCCGGAAGAGAACTGGAAGAAATAGAATGTCCATTGTCCGTTCTATTATGCGATAGAAAACCACGTCAGTCGGTTAACTCTTTCGCCGAGAATTTTCTACCAGTTCCCACAAAAATATATTCTCCCATTTCGCTTCTGAAACGGAGAAAATTTTCTCATTTTAACTGCAGATGGTTTCAAGTCAATTTTGATATTTCTATAATGACAATTAAATCGAAATTTAACAATATTTATTTTTCTGTAGAACTAAGAAACCGATATATTGAATAGAACTGTTCAATATTCTCGTAGTTTCAAGAGCCCAGAGAGCGTATTGAGTATATTTATGTCGAACAGATACATGGGAATGAAAGGAAACAGGTTTCGGTCATATTTTCACGATTCGTTTCGTACATACGGTGCGATCTCCATTTCTCAGTAATGAAAATTGCAATGCTCGTGATTACGCAGGGCGCAGGTAGTAAATGAAAATTTACGCGAGGTTGCATCGCGGTAAAACCTCACGGACGGGCTATATTGGTTTAATCTCGGCACTCACCTCTTCATACCTGTTTTTTTATACCTGCGTTGCGTGTTTCTCATTAGCTACGAACAATCGGGTCTGGCTTTCATGAATATTTCACAATGCCGTGGCGCGAGCGAGGAAGTCGTTCCCTTTCGGCAATAATAAATCGGTTGCATTCGAATTCGACCGTCTCCCATGAGTTATGTTCCCATTGTTAGCCGGATATGCACGTTTATTTCTTGACACTGAAAAGAAAACCGGAACACCAGATAGGATGTGTCACGACGATGATGCCAGCTATGAATAACCGAAGACGTATTGGTGATAGTCGATGGCGGGTGGTATGCGTTTTCATTGTTGAGGAATTCAGAATAGAAAGTTCCTGACTTCGTGGTTTACGAGAAAAGTTATTTAATATTTGCAAACAGAATTGAATCATGTTCAATTTTTTACATTAAGTATCTTCTACATGACAATTCCTCATACGTTAAACCACATAATAGAGCATTCTTAATGAAAGATCTCCAGTGGGTGAATTTCTAATTGACCGAATGTTTCCTGATCGATTTAGTCAAAGTTTTGGCCAACGGCATTCGCAATGGACGCAGGATTTTCCTGGCAAGACCTTCGAAGTGTATGTAAAGCCCCTTCAAAGTTTCTAAGGAAAACTCCAAGGGTGGAATGCAGCTAACCCGTTTGCATCTCGCCGTCGCGTCGCATCGTTCTTGGAAACTTGAGACCGCAGCTTGATCGAAACTCCGGTGGTTACATCCAACTAGCTTCGACGAGGATCCAGCAAGGATTAAGTCGGTGCTAGTCGATGTCAATCAGTGACTGTCGGTTCTTCGGTGTTGGCTATAGTACAGTAACGGGAGCTTTTGTTACTTTGGACTTTCACGATTACAAGCAGTGCTTCCCGTGGTTTTGAGCGAAGCGCGAAAATAAAGGAAAAACTTTTTAATCCATTTTTACGCATTGGGTATCGGTACAGGTGTTCAACAGTAATTAATCTGTTGCATTTATTTAATGAAAAAAAGAATTGGTACGGAATTAAAATGGAAAAAGGGCCGCAAGAAAAGGAAA
>NW_017130861.1:53836-56591 GCF_001652005.2 Ceratina calcarata | reverse complement strand
AAATTAATTAATGCGTGAACACCAACGGACTAATCTAATAAGAAAGAAAACAGGACGGAGACAACATTTTTAGCATGGTCTAAAAATTTTTTATCCTCGTACGATTTTCCAGCGACGCATCGACGATTGGTTTCATTCGTGTTTGCCGTGATCAATCTCCAGGCGTACGCGTAGTTTCGATTTCGCGTTTGAAAATTGCAGCCATTCATTTTGTGATACGCGTCCGCGATAATAAACGAAAACGTTGAAAAAAGTTCTCGACGAACAATAGCCAGGAAATGAGTGGACGTCTGCTATGGAACTGTGTTTGATGTACGAAGGTATAACAAGCGTTGCACACGAATTTCGATTCGTTCCCCGCCGTTTTTGTTCAACAATCATACATTGATGCCTGACAGCTTGTAAACGGATTAGTCTCATGTCCATTTTATAAGTTTTTAAGTAATATAACTAAAACGAACATTTGACGATTTTCAATGATTTTATGACTTTTCCGATCTGGTTTTCATGGGGATGGATATTATTATTTTATACGATAAAATTATTTTCATGAAACATTCAAACTTGCCCAGCTTTTTACCTTTTCATGAAAAGGACAGTTTTTATTAGTAACAGAATTACGAGCGAATCAGATTTAACTTGTGTCAAATGTAATTTCATATATACCTTGTCTCATATAGACTGGAGAGTAATTACTTTTATAATTATGACACATAGTAATTACCGCAAGAAGTGTTCGAAAAGTTCTTAATGCTTTTTTCATGCTGCTATGAAATAGTGGTTTAAAAAATATGATAAGCTCTTTAACTCTGTTACGGACCTGTTGGGCAAAGTATGTACAGTTTAAAAGTTGTCAAAAGTTTGTTCCCCTGTTGATATTTAAAATGCAGAAGAAATTTTTTAATTTTTCAGAAATTTTTTAATATCTCCTTTTGAAGTTATAATGAAATGGAGATCTAGAAATCGTCGAACTATCTTCAAACTTTCGCGTTTGATAAAGTAACAATTACGAAATCGTTGAAATCTCGTAACATTTTCTCTTATAAAGAGAAACGATTGAAATTATTACACACGTGTTTCATCCCTTTTCCCTTTTTCAATAACTTCCTTAAGTCTGAAATTCGTCCGCTGCAAAGTAACTTCTGCGGGACAAGGAATGAATTTCCCTGAAACGTGGAAGGCGCATTCCGCTGCTGACCTCACCAGAAACCATCTTACGTCGAAACTTTCGATTCTGGAGTGACGTAGCAACGAAGCCCTTGCAATTTTGCTGCACGCTCAAGTCTCCTTTCAGAATTCGTTACCGAAATTCCATGAAAGACTCGCGATCCATACAACCCACGAGATCCACCAAAATTCCTAAGCTTGTAAATACATAGGTATACACATACTCGTATTACGAGTTGTCTATACATGAATCTGAATAAGGGCTTGAATCTTTTTTATTATTTATGTTTTGCATACTACGTATTAACAAGTTGTAAAGTACATATTAATTCCAAAAGCTCATTTTCAATTCTATAACGTGGAAGCTATGGTACATCGAATTCGAAAAATTATCAACAACCAACCACCAGAAACTTCATTTGAATACGGAGCCTTCCAATTAGCGTTGTAGTAACTTCTAATTACCACAACTTTTCTAATCCATTCGGGGGCTTGGTTGAATTATTAACCAGCAGACGGGAACCATTAATCATATAGGTATTATAGGTCTGAAAGTTTCCCCTCGGAACAAGCATTTTCGAAACAAGCATTTTGGTACACGGCGGTAGCATCTCTCGTTTTCAGGACGCGAATGATCCATGAATCGACAATAGCGTGGGCATATTATTAGCGAGCGGCTTGGCCGCGCCAAATATAAGTCGGGCCGTGACGGTGAAACGAAATTCCGGCGTTCGTAGTCACTCGCGAAAACACCATCAGTGCCTGCTAGGCATTGCTCGCAGAACGGACTGCTCCTGTCTCGCTGTCCTTTAACCATTTTACAGTGTCAAAAAAGTATTATTAGAAACATAAAACAAACGACGTAAAAATTATCTCCGTTACTACAATTATTTACAATTATTTGCATTTAAATTGCTATATACAAAGACTACACAATCTTTATTTGTACGTTGTATTTGAATAATTACAGTACAATAGAACGTGTAACATGGAGTCCATCGCGTTCAGTTTGCTCGAATTTTGACAGTAATAAATTGCAACGGGACTAGGAATTTCGTGGCTCGAAATTGGCGGGAAAATTCCATCGGTACGCGAAAATGTGATCTCTCGCGTGGAAGCGGTGACGAAAGCGAGTGTCGGTCACTGGGAATTGTTAAGTGTCGTTATCTTGTGGCATTCGTGAATTTGTGGCATGGTTGAAGTGTAATTGAAGCCGCGGGTTAATTGCAACTTCGGTTATGCTTTCGGGTTGTCGGTAACGTTGGAGTACCTCGCGGTGAGTTGATTAACATGTTTCTGAATATTTAACAATTACGAACTTGCTACCTGTCCCGCATAATATAACATAATTATGTAATCTGATAATTATTTATTATCGTTAATCCTTTATAATTAGTCATATCTGTATTAATTTGATATAATATAATAATCGTTTGTACAGTTTTATCAGTTTCAAAATAACACAATTACAATTACGACGAATGTGTCCAGATGAGAAAACAATATCGTTCAAAATCTATTCATAGTTACGTAGACAGGGAGGGTGGCGAAAATCGTGAATTCATTGAAAATAATTAATAATTGTAAT
>NW_017130861.1:39557-53462 GCF_001652005.2 Ceratina calcarata | reverse complement strand
AAAAACCCTTGGTTTACTAGCATTCACGTTCTCTTTGATGTATTCCTAAATGAAAAAATCCAGAGCCGTTGAATCAGGCGATCGTGATGGCTAGTTAAATCGTTGGTCAAAGATGTTCAAAATAAAACTCGATACTCATAAATATGGTATGTTAAATGAAACTGTACGTTTCCCTACAAAGATATACTATGAAAGTTTTGTGCAAATAGAACGCAAAAGAGAATTTAAAAAAATTATGAATTTTTGAAATGGTTTCGCGACTTTTGGCGAGAAATCGTTTATTTTATTTGTACCCCGATGATTCAATTCCATCGAACGAGTATTTCGTAAAACGTTCTGTACCTCCAACTTGTGGCGTTACGTTCGCGTACGTCTGACGGTAATAACGATACTGGCTGCAGCGATCCATGCATATCGATGCGGAATCGATAAATATTTATGTCGCGGCACGCGAAATATTGATATCGCGCGCGATTTAATACATACCACGGGGAAGAGTCTCTCCAATCAACGAGTTTCCTCCAATTTTTTTTTCCAAAGCTGCCCACCTCCACAATTCGGCTACTCTCTCTTTTTCTCATTTCTCGCTTTTAGTTCGCCCCAATTCACATGGATTCGGAAACGAAACGTTCGGAAATTTCTGCGATTCATCGACGCGGCTCATTTCCATCGTCGATCGCAATTTACTCTTCTTCTTCTTCTTCTACTTTGTGCACCGACGATCAACGGTTTCACATGGAAAAGATGTCTACTCTTCGTCGGTTAATCGCGTCCTTCGCATTGATTGAACAACAGTCCGATAATAAGTGGCGAGTAACTATGGAAACTGAAAACGAATCACGTCAGGCTCTTAATGACTATTTGTGTCGTTTAATGAAGCCGGTGTTTGAAGCACCCAACGTGCAGTCCTGAAAACGGTGAAGCTACACGTATAGCGGCCGTGTTTTAAGGAAACTTGCTATTTTGGGAAGCACGCGCTAGCTTTAGCTTGTGCAACAATAGTTTTGATGGTCGCATTGTAACAGGGAGAGCGACCCAAGGAGTCGATGAGGAGAACCATCTAGAAAAACGAGATAGGACTTGGAGAGGACTCCGTTACGAGAAATAGTGATCGTTGGAGCGAGAAAGATATTAAAGACGCGTCGAGGACAAAGAGGGATTGAACTAAATAGCGTAGAAGGAACGGTGGAATGTTTTCGTGGACTTCAAAAGGAAATGGAAAATCGGAGTCCTTTTCCGTTCAGTTACGTTTCACGGCAGATCACGGTGAAACGAGGGCACGGGGTCGTCGCGAAGGTAAAGGTAACAGGGCCGAACGAGCGTCGAACGAGGCAGACTGAAGAAAATGGCGAGGGGGTAAGAAACAAAGGACTTGGATCGAAAAGCGAACGAAATGTCGTGGTTGCGGAGAGGCACGGCGACGGAATTTTCTAGACCGATCGGCCTCCGGTGCACGAATCCAGAAGAGGGAATGGGGGCAAATAGTCTGCTTTGATAGAGACATAGGACAAGGGTAAATGCGCGGAGAACGCGGCTGGAAACAGTTGTCACTTCGTGATTAGGAGTTCAATAGCCCAGAAGTGCAATTACCACGGGACATACGGGAGCTCTGTGTGTACGCGCGAGCATGTCTGAGTCTGCCGGTGTCTTCGTGCTTCCGCTCGTGTATACCTACGATAGAGCCGGCGAACAAGAATGGGAAATAGAGACGGAACCGAATGAAGAAAGGAGAAGTTCGATGCAATTCTCAACCGGGGTCTCAATATTCCTCAAGTCGGCCAGGTTTGCGCATACTTGTGCACGTTGATTACGAGAAAGTGGACCGATAACCCAGGAAGGATGACTGTACTAGTGAGAACGAGAATTTCGCTAGGTAGCGAGCATCTAGCTCGCGTCTTGGCCAACGCTATTGTGCTTCGGGAAGGACCGGCTCTCCGTCTGGCCAAGCGTTTCTCCTCTACTGTCTATTCGACGGGTTCTGGCACAGAACTTCGCCACCAACTAAGGATTAGATCGATAATTGGCCTGAGTTGGAATCCGATTTCCCTGTCCTGTGATCGAGATTTGTTTATTAACCAATTCAATTAAGTAAACGCTGCTGCTGGTGCGAAATGCAAATCCAAATAGGAATTTTGGGAACGTTTCGAGCGCCTGGGGAATCAAATGAAACGAAACACGAAATACGGGCAAATATATTTTCAAACGTGACACCCATTTCAACATATAAGAAAATTTTTGTAATTATTCGCAGTAATATATGAACGTTCCAAAACGAATTTTCAAGAATAATAAATTATGAAAACGAAACATATTCTGATTCCGAGAAAGAAGAACGCGAAACCATCCAAGTGGATTACGCCACTTACTTTACATCGTCTTCTTGGCACGGGAACTTAGGCGACCTGGAGCAATATCCGCCTTTGAGGATACGATAGTAGTTCTCATAGTGTGCCGGCCGTTGCACTTCCGCAAAATCCCATTTCAATTGGATATTTTCCCGAATAAATTGTACGTCGCACGTGTTCTGTGCACACAGGCGACATGAAACTTGCCAGACAAAAGAATTCCTACGTGATCCCTGAATATGTACTATTATACCGTGGATAGAGAAATCAAGAAGTCTTTAAAGAAATCAGATCATATGAAATTTTGATAAAAATCTGGTTCAACTACGTAAAGATCGAACTAGCAAAGTTTTATAGATACGTGATTTACTCGTTTTCGTCTGAACGTGGCTTTTACTTGTTTCCCTTCGATAGTTTCACGAAATGTTACGAGCCGATCGTAAAAGGAAAGCGCAAGATGTAAGAAATCGCGGAGAATACGGAGTGGCGGAAACATTGATTGTGAAATTTCGGTAAGAGTCGCGTTCGACAAGTTATAATGCTGCATCGTGGAAAACTTTCGCACCGTCGATGATATATATATTTGTGTTTCCGTTTGAAGCGTTAGTTCGCCTCTGTTTCTTCGCGAAGCGTTACGAGAAAATTGACGACGATACCATTCGTTTGGCCGGCGGAGCTTAATAAACTGCCGGAAACTACGGAGGAGAAGTAATTTTTTATTGGCACGCGCGAAAAGTTTAAGGAGAGCAACGGTATCAGAGGGCACGGTGATCAACCTCGCCCTCTGTTATTAGCATTTTTTATAAAAGTTCATTGCTTCAAATATTGGACACAGCTTTTTATTACATATCTTAAACTTTTGGCAGAGGTTTTACGGCTCACGCAAACTTAAACTTCGAAGCGTTACGTTCGGTGAGAGACAGTCGTCTGTTGCCGCGTTGGGCTCATTCGAGATTTCGAGTTGTCTTATTTCGCATTAACTTCTAAACGTAAATGCATCGTGCGAAGATTAGTCGGAGTAAATGAGGCGAACTTCTCTCTCGCTGCCATTCCTTTGCTCGCGCATGAACAATTCTCTTAGCGACGTTAAACCCACGCGTGGCAAGGATTACAATTAAGAGATCATGCTCGATCCGGCGAAGATTGAACTGCTCTATATAAATTTAAATTTAAACAATTTCCTAGTCAATACGAATTTAATTACTCCACAATTCTTTTTCATTTTTCTACGGAAGTTCCAGTTGAATGAAACTATCCAGTCCTTCAATATTAAAATTAAATCCTTTGATATGGAAGCTCTGTGTGTGATATTTTCAAATCGAAGAGTAGAATCAGAAATGTAGAAGCCAAATGTTTTAAAATAGAATTTGTTGTTGGTACTTGATCGAATAACGATAGGAGCGTGTCTTATACTGAATTCGTTCCTTGTTAATTACCGATTCTTCATTTTAATCATCTAATTTCGCGAACGACAGTTCGGATAAGAAATCAATTGAAATAGCTGCGGTAAGTCCCTTAACACTTATAACTCGATTCGGATGAAATCAATTGGTGAACGATTCGAATTGTTGGAGAAATCGAATATCCAGGTTATTGTGATTGATTACGGATCAGCGCCTCCTCCCTGGACCATTTCATCTGTCTTTGTCCACACGTTACCTTTCTTTTTCCCCGTTTTATCCGCTTCCAATCCTCTTGGTATTCGAATGTTCAACATTTTTCCTCGTTTCAATACTTATTCTCGTTATTTCAAAGATTACAATTTAATAGCATGCTGATTTGAATGTTCTATAACAGTATAATCGGTCGTTCACGTTAATACTTTCGTCGAAGTCCGAGGGAAAACGAAATAAATTAATATAAAACAGCAACTCGTTTTATTATAATTTATTCCTCCATCGAGGATGCAAGTAGTAAGCAAATGATGCCGGTCTTCCATAGTTCGATAATCCCTTCCGCAATCAAGCTACGATCCATCAATCTGCTCTTCATCGTTCAAACTTATTGTTAGTTTGATACATGAATCATGAAGGCGTTTCTTCCTAAAGAGGATTATGTAGCTCATAGCGAAACGCAAGGCCAAGGGTTGTTTCGTGAGACGCCCATGACGTGCAACCCACTCAGCGCACGGGAATACTGATCCGCGCTGGAGCCTGAAAAGCATCTTTAGACCGTTTCTGTCGAAGTGAGTGAGCAAGGTAGAAAGGCGCAGGGAGAAAGTACTCAGAGTGCTCTTTCTTTCTGAATGCTGCATCCCCTCGAAACGGTCGAGATTTTTTAATTCCTTGGATTGGTACGCAGCGTCACGTCTACGACGTTGATTCTCCCTTTTGGCGTTTGACGAGCGCCGCAGACGAGTGGGGATTAGCTTCTGAAATTTAATCCACTCTCGAGGATTTTCGTCGGAATTATTATCGTTTTGGATGCATCTGTCGTTTGTGAACGCGTTCATTTTTTAGAAGCGAACGAGATATTTTTTTTTTTTTATTACCTTTCAAGAAGCTTTACTCGAAATCTCCTAATTGTTACAGACGATTATAGTTTCGACTAAGCTGATGGCAAGCACTTTTATTTTTCACTTCAGGTTTAGTACGAACAGTCGCAATCAACGCTCCTAGTAATTAATTGCATTTTCTAACTCTAAAAAGAACTACGCCTGACAAAAGGTTTTTGTTATTCTATTTTCACTTTTTAAGAGTTGTTATATAATATAAAGATTATTTTAAATAAAGTAGAAAGTGAAATAAAATAGTATACGAAATACAGAAATATAGAAAGACCATTGCTGGCTTGATCATGTTCAGAATAGTAAAGGACGAACCCTTCACGATGCTCTTCCAATCCTCTAGTCCGGATCCATTTTCCTTTTGTCTTTGAAACGAACTATTTCACAGATCTCGAGACAAAGCCGGAGATTACTTACCGGCCTGATGTTTGAAGTCTCCCTTTAAAGAGATCATGCTCGATGTGTCGAAAGTGTCGCGTTCTCGATATCGTCCCCGGGGTGCTGTTAAATTCTTTCCAACCCCTACCCTGGGTACGGAGGTGGATGGATATCGGTGCCTAGCCACTTCTCTCGAAACTTGACGCCCGAGTCAGGAAGCCATCTGTTACACTTCGTCGAAGTTTCGCCCGCGAAAGGTCGTATTTATTCCCGCCGGTGGAGCGCGTCAGAAAGAGATCTCGTATTTTTCACGAACGGATGAAGAGCTCTGAAAAGTTTGATACTCCTTGGACTTCCATCATCAGTTGGTTAGATGAAATTCTTGAATGCCAAATTGTTTTCCTCATTCTTCAATTAATCTTGAGAATTTTTGTGTTTAATGGTGTTATAAAATTCTGTGATATTGATGATGAAACGAGAATGATCCCAGAATGCAAAGTCGGGGTTATAATACAAATCGGGTCGCTCAACGCTAATATTGTCACGTCGCATCATGTCACGCCTTCGAGGTGGCCCGAATCGAGTGACCTGTCGATGACAGCTTCTCTATCGGTGACACGAGGCACCTATAAGATCGAAATTTACCCCTGTAACGCGTCAATTCTCCCTCTGCGCGGAATCCGTTTCGCCCGATTAACTTCGAACCTGCGATCCGAAAGAATTTTGAAGTAGGCCACATCGATCCCGCTCTGTCCATCGAAATACATAAATTTTGTCGGTCTCCACTGCACAAACGAAATCTCTGTATAATTTAAAATTTTAACACATCAGTAATTGTTATATAATATGATAGTAATAATTTTCCTAAATCCAATTTTTTGTTTAAGTGAATGAGGGAAACGCGGGATCTATGTAACAAGAATATGTAATTTACCAAATTGTTATTGAATTGGTAATTGCACTTCTGGGCTATTGAACTCCTAATCACTATCATTCCAAAACTTAATCTCTTACCAAACTTAGAACTCTGTTCTTTAATTTACCATTTATTTTTTCACCCCTGTGGATCAATGTTCGCCAAGTGTTCAAGAAAATTGTTTATCAGGTCAAGGTTTCTTCCCTCGTCGGAGGCTGTGTCAACATACTGGCGAAGAGCGTAAATATTTATAGGACTTACGCGAGGGGAAGTTTGTATATTATACGAAACAGAACTTTATGTCTGGGGTATGAAAAGTAAGCGGTTCAATTTACTGAATGAGAATCATATCTTTTTTTCTTATAACTCGATTCGGATGAAATCAATTGGTGAACGATTCGAATTGTTGGAGAAATCGAATATCCAGGTTATTGTGATTGATTACGGATCAGCGCCTCCTCCCTGGACCATTTCATCTGTCTTTGTCCACACGTTACCTTTCTTTTTCCCCGTTTTATCCGCTTCCAATCCTCTTGGTATTCGAATGTTCAACATTTTTCCTCGTTTCAATACTTATTCTCGTTATTTCAAAGATTACAATTTAATAGCATGCTGATTTGAATGTTCTATAACAGTATAATCGGTCGTTCACGTTAATACTTTCGTCGAAGTCCGAGGGAAAACGAAATAAATTAATATAAAACAGCAACTCGTTTTATTATAATTTATTCCTCCATCGAGGATGCAAGTAGTAAGCAAATGATGCCGGTCTTCCATAGTTCGATAATCCCTTCCGCAATCAAGCTACGATCCATCAATCTGCTCTTCATCGTTCAAACTTATTGTTAGTTTGATACATGAATCATGAAGGCGTTTCTTCCTAAAGAGGATTATGTAGCTCATAGCGAAACGCAAGGCCAAGGGTTGTTTCGTGAGACGCCCATGACGTGCAACCCACTCAGCGCACGGGAATACTGATCCGCGCTGGAGCCTGAAAAGCATCTTTAGACCGTTTCTGTCGAAGTGAGTGAGCAAGGTAGAAAGGCGCAGGGAGAAAGTACTCAGAGTGCTCTTTCTTTCTGAATGCTGCATCCCCTCGAAACGGTCGAGATTTTTTAATTCCTTGGATTGGTACGCAGCGTCACGTCTACGACGTTGATTCTCCCTTTTGGCGTTTGACGAGCGCCGCAGACGAGTGGGGATTAGCTTCTGAAATTTAATCCACTCTCGAGGATTTTCGTCGGAATTATTATCGTTTTGGATGCATCTGTCGTTTGTGAACGCGTTCATTTTTTAGAAGCGAACGAGATATTTTTTTTTTTTTATTACCTTTCAAGAAGCTTTACTCGAAATCTCCTAATTGTTACAGACGATTATAGTTTCGACTAAGCTGATGGCAAGCACTTTTATTTTTCACTTCAGGTTTAGTACGAACAGTCGCAATCAACGCTCCTAGTAATTAATTGCATTTTCTAACTCTAAAAAGAACTACGCCTGACAAAAGGTTTTTGTTATTCTATTTTCACTTTTTAAGAGTTGTTATATAATATAAAGATTATTTTAAATAAAGTAGAAAGTGAAATAAAATAGTATACGAAATACAGAAATATAGAAAGACCATTGCTGGCTTGATCATGTTCAGAATAGTAAAGGACGAACCCTTCACGATGCTCTTCCAATCCTCTAGTCCGGATCCATTTTCCTTTTGTCTTTGAAACGAACTATTTCACAGATCTCGAGACAAAGCCGGAGATTACTTACCGGCCTGATGTTTGAAGTCTCCCTTTAAAGAGATCATGCTCGATGTGTCGAAAGTGTCGCGTTCTCGATATCGTCCCCGGGGTGCTGTTAAATTCTTTCCAACCCCTACCCTGGGTACGGAGGTGGATGGATATCGGTGCCTAGCCACTTCTCTCGAAACTTGACGCCCGAGTCAGGAAGCCATCTGTTACACTTCGTCGAAGTTTCGCCCGCGAAAGGTCGTATTTATTCCCGCCGGTGGAGCGCGTCAGAAAGAGATCTCGTATTTTTCACGAACGGATGAAGAGCTCTGAAAAGTTTGATACTCCTTGGACTTCCATCATCAGTTGGTTAGATGAAATTCTTGAATGCCAAATTGTTTTCCTCATTCTTCAATTAATCTTGAGAATTTTTGTGTTTAATGGTGTTATAAAATTCTGTGATATTGATGATGAAACGAGAATGATCCCAGAATGCAAAGTCGGGGTTATAATACAAATCGGGTCGCTCAACGCTAATATTGTCACGTCGCATCATGTCACGCCTTCGAGGTGGCCCGAATCGAGTGACCTGTCGATGACAGCTTCTCTATCGGTGACACGAGGCACCTATAAGATCGAAATTTACCCCTGTAACGCGTCAATTCTCCCTCTGCGCGGAATCCGTTTCGCCCGATTAACTTCGAACCTGCGATCCGAAAGAATTTTGAAGTAGGCCACATCGATCCCGCTCTGTCCATCGAAATACATAAATTTTGTCGGTCTCCACTGCACAAACGAAATCTCTGTATAATTTAAAATTTTAACACATCAGTAATTGTTATATAATATGATAGTAATAATTTTCCTAAATCCTATTTTTTGTTTAAGTGAATGAGGGAAACGCGGGATCTATGTAACAAGAATATGTAATTTACCAAATTGTTATTGAATTGGTAATTGCACTTCTGGGCTATTGAACTCCTAATCACTATCATTCCAAAACTTAATCTCTTACCAAACTTAGAACTCTGTTCTTTAATTTACCATTTATTTTTTCACCCCTGTGGATCAATGTTCGCCAAGTGTTCAAGAAAATTGTTTATCAGGTCAAGGTTTCTTCCCTCGTCGGAGGCTGTGTCAACATACTGGCGAAGAGCGTAAATATTTATAGGACTTACGCGAGGGGAAGTTTGTATATTATACGAAACAGAACTTTATGTCTGGGGTATGAAAAGTAAGCGGTTCAATTTACTGAATGAGAATCATATCTTTTTTCCTCCTCTGTGCTATTTCCTGTTCCTATAACTGTAATGACTACAAGATCGATTCAGGGGGTCTATAAATTGAGAGGATGTCAATGCGCGTTTAAGTTTCCACCGAATCAGATACAGATAGGAAGTGTCAACGTTCCTCGCTAAGACTTTTACCATGCCATTTATCTTACTTGTCAGTTGTAGTAAAATATCGAGATGAAGAATTTAGAAACCTATCATCAAAAGTAGGACAAGAATTGAATAAGAGATGAGAATGCAAAAAGTATTATAATATGGTTTATGTATTTGTTTGCAATATATTATCAGAGAATTATTCATAGTCAAAATACATTTTTATAGAATTATTCGCAGGATACCACAGGCAACACAATAATCAGAAAATAAATGCTCTATGGGTGAAAAGATTTATCATGATTCACAATTTATGAGTACTGTTATAATTTAAAATTTGTACGCCTCGAAATATTTATTGACGATAGTAATGAAACATTTACAAAACGGAACTCAAATTTCAATAGATCCCTGAATTAAATTTATGTGATCATTGCTAAAAGTTGGTTGTATATAATATGCCCATATAATCACGAATTACTGTTTAATACTTTTATGACTCACTAAATTTGATAGAGGATAATTCGCATTGGGTCGTCGTTTAATATGTTTAATGCATCGAAGCTAACCGAAATTCCCAATAACTTTTAATCTCATTAGGTAAACGTGTCTCCGCGAATACGTCATATTAATGCCCCGGGTACAAGCTTCCCGAGCAGTGAATTCCCGAGCTCGTTCTCTAAAAGCGAAGAGCGAGCTTCTGTTTCTCGAGCTGGAGCGGCAAAGAACATGAAAATCTCTCCCTTTGTTTCGCTTTTCTCTCGCGTCCCGACCCAGTCCGACCGAGCTTATGAAGTTGAACCGCGTAAACGGAAGAGCCGTGTTAAAAATTAATGTCGCGCCGTATTCTCCGCCGCAATTGCAATACTACCACTGAATAGCCTTTCCCTCTTTTTAAACTCTTTCCTGTTTCAATTGTATCTCTCGCTGCACGAGTAAGAATGATACTTTATTTATGTAAGTAACATTTTCAACAAAATGGTTGGAATTTTTACATCCATTCTTATGTACGCAGTAATTAAATGTAATAATTAATCGTACGTACATTAAGAAATGATAACAGAACAAGTCAACATCTGTACTATAAGTACCTACTTTTTGTATGCATTATATTCTCTTATGCATTCAGTTGTGGACTGAATTCAACCAGTTCTCTGTTATGTCAAATAAGATGCGATGTACTTGATATTATTTAATCGGTGAGAATGTGTCTGTGCAATCAATCTCTATGAAAAATTCACTGGATTGACGTTGTTGTATCGACGTTCCTGTTTCTCGATCCAGAATCTCAGATATTTGCGGAATACAGGGAATGAGGATGGACGTGTGGAATTCTCATGAAAACATAATTGACCAAATCGTCTCTTACCATTAAAACAACGTTGACTTCACAATATTTTTTTCGGTTATTGATTTTTAATCAGTTTCTTCATGAGATTTTCAATCAGTCAAAAATTGAATCCTTGTGTAACAAATGAAGAGAGATTAATATTCTAACATCAAAATTGTTCTAACACGATATTAACGATATCTCCATGTATATTTATATGATATTGAATTTATATAAGAATTCATATAATCTTATTCTATTTCCCATTAAATCATTCGTAGTACAAAAATACAAGTAATACTCAAGCAGGTACATACATTAAGTATAATCATACTGGAACCTGTGAGGCAAAAGAATTTTAATGGGAAAGCGTTATTCTTCGTTATTTGCACTCCGTTTTCTTCCATCTACATTATGATTATACATTAAAAATGTTCGTACAGGGAGAGAAAGAGAACATTCAGCTCTATAAATTCATTTGTGAAAAGTAACTTAATATCAAACAACGTAGCGTATATTTGTAATGCTCGATTGTAGTCATTTTTTTGTTATAAGTTTCGATTATTCGATCCCGAACGAAGCGATGCAGTAGCTAAATAAATTGAGAACCACGAGGAATTTGTATAAAATGTGGAAATATCCTCCGCATTTCTTCAGATTATTCTATATTCTTCTTTACATTCGTTAAAGCAGATCCATTATACCTCGTAATACATTTTTATGAAAATTTAAAAACGTGAGGCGAAAACGTGATGTTTCCGCTTATTTCGGTGTAATAAATATATCAATACCGTGTACAATGTGCATGCATTTTTAAATCAGCATCGAAATTTGTCTGGCTTACGTTTGACACGTGCTATGGTTATGATATTTTATATGTATAGAATTGTAAACAAGCCTTCCATGTTTTCCCACCATTTTCTACATAATTTAGACTACCGAACTGACGGAGTTCTTTCGTAATTCAATTTTATGTACGCACTACAGTACAGAAATTTTTTTATTACTGAACTATGAGAAACAACAGAGATAAAAACAAATAAAACGAGTTGGCAAATGAGGCTGGTTCTCCGGACATAATAAGATAAATGCTAACTATAAAATGAACTAGACTGAGGATATTTATGCAAAACTTGTCGAGTACTAATATGAAAAATAAGATTTAGTAAGAATGTCTTTTAATCTTTTTCTCAAGCAGGTACATACATTAAGTATAATCATACTGGAACCTGTGAGGCAAAAGAATTTTAATGGGAAAGCGTTATTCTTCGTTATTTGCACTCCGTTTTCTTCCATCTACATTATGATTATACATTAAAAATGTTCGTACAGGGAGAGAAAGAGAACATTCAGCTCTATAAATTCATTTGTGAAAAGTAACTTAATATCAAACAACGTAGCGTATATTTGTAATGCTCGATTGTAGTCATTTTTTTGTTATAAGTTTCGATTATTCGATCCCGAACGAAGCGATGCAGTAGCTAAATAAATTGAGAACCACGAGGAATTTGTATAAAATGTGGAAATATCCTCCGCATTTCTTCAGATTATTCTATATTCTTCTTTACATTCGTTAAAGCAGATCCATTATACCTCGTAATACATTTTTATGAAAATTTAAAAACGTGAGGCGAAAACGTGATGTTTCCGCTTATTTCGGTGTAATAAATATATCAATACCGTGTACAATGTGCATGCATTTTTAAATCAGCATCGAAATTTGTCTGGCTTACGTTTGACACGTGCTATGGTTATGATATTTTATATGTATAGAATTGTAAACAAGCCTTCCATGTTTTCCCACCATTTTCTACATAATTTAGACTACCGAACTGACGGAGTTCTTTCGTAATTCAATTTTATGTACGCACTACAGTACAGAAATTTTTTTATTACTGAACTATGAGAAACAACAGAGATAAAAACAAATAAAACGAGTTGTTAAATGAGGCTGGTTCTCCGGACATAATAAGATAAATGCTAACTATAAAATGAATTATAACTAGACTGAGGATATTTATGCAAAACTTGTCGAGTATTAATATAAAAAATAAGATTTAGTAAGAATGTCTTTTAATCTTTTCAACATCATGATATGCATTCTGCTGCTGATACTAGATTGATGTACTTTTGTATACTATATATTATTTTTGTTTTGTACATACCTAATTTTGTTATAAATGCATAAAATTTACAGTCCAGTCATAATTGTTAACTATAACAAACGAACTATAAGCTTTATCCCATTGTAAAGGAAAAATAATTTCTTTTGCAGTTCGCGTCTTTCTGTGAATCAAGCCCACTTAAAGATCGAACAGTCAAGAGGGTGATACATACTTCCGAAGAGGAGAAGTCGTATTGATGGGTGCAGAAGACAAACAGAGAGAGGGGGAACGCGAATGGAGAAAATATTAACCCGGTCAAGACGAAAGTCAGTGTCTACTCGACTGATTTGACATTTCCGTGTGCGCGCGCGCTTATTTCGAGCTCCAGCGAGGTCCGTGTTTTCATCGCTTCGAAACGGGAGCCCGGAAGAAGAGAAATGGGAATATTGGGAAAATTACTTTCGTCGGTGTCCCTGGTGTCCATCTGGTGTCTGCTGATCGTCGAGCCCGGCAAGGTTCAGAGGGAACAGGATCATCTGGGTAAGTTATCCTTTTTTATTGTGTTCACGGCCCTTGGCTTACCGTGCTGACGTCGCGTCGCCGTACGATTTCATTTCCGCCATCGCAGTGATTTTCCTCGAGCTCCGTTTGAGCTCCTTCTTTCACCGAAAATCGGAAATAAAGCCTGCAATTCGTTAATCACAAATAATAGAATTGCCAATTTTTTAGATATACTCATTTGTTAAATTAAGAGACATTTCTATATTTACGCTCAGTGTGGAGAGCCTATTTAATTGTTTCTAATGTACACTACTTTTTTTGTAAACGTAACATTACGTTACTAATGCAACCCTTTGATTCATGATTTCGTTTTAAATAATGCATCTTCTCACATGGGTGAGATTTATTTTCAAGACTTTCATTGGTACGCCTTAAATTCTCGATACTGATTTATGAACGTTACTTAACATTTTTTTCTGTACACAGTACACGTATGACTAAGCAGATGTAAATTTGGATTCTGATTTATCGTTCCTCCGTATATGACAGATTTATCATGCTCGTGCTTAGCAATTCGCTTTTTGAGACAGATTTATCGTCTTAAGTTAAATGTATTGACATTTTCCCAAACTCGCGTTCTAAATAATGGTAATATCAGTATTTCTTTTTATTTATAAAATCAATTTCTTTTTGTCATTCCGTCCACACGTTATAAAAA
>NW_017130861.1:38023-39106 GCF_001652005.2 Ceratina calcarata | reverse complement strand
ATTCACAATTTTTATTCATTTTTTATACATCACCACATTGAACTGAAACATTCAACAAATAAATGAACTACAGAATACTGTAATTTACGTTATCAAAGACAGAAATGTCCGAAAGATAGGAAACGAACTATGAAATGATCTGGAAAAGGAGTGTTCTTATTTTTATCCCGTTCGAAATTCCGCTTCATCGGATAACCGCGAATTCATGTTGCGCGAAATAACCGAACCGTGTATTCTTTGTTGTGCATGCGTTGGACATTCGACAAAAAGTAAAAATATGGTATCGGTAAATTCGTACATCGGCAGTTTTTATCCAACAGTGTTTCCACTTGAAATTTCGTACGTAATTATCGCCCTAATTATGACGCTCGAAATTTGTTCGGAGATATGAAGGTCATCCCTATTTTTTTAAACGGAACGGAACGTTTTTTTAATGGGAACATATCTCCTTGACGCCTCCACCTATCAAAAAACTAGTAGCACCAGATGATCAGCCGCTAGACACCAAATAATTTTGGTCCTATGCATTTTTTCCTGTCACCAATATGAGCCAAGTTATTCAAGTAGTCTGTTTTAAGTGCCTCACCCTGTATATTCACCCTACACCCTGAAGAACGAGATCTGAAATGTACAAAATTGCAAAAATTGGTGACTCGACGATCGTGCGTTCTCCTTGTTAGATTTTTCAGTAAACCTGAACCCTATGGACATTTTATGGTGTGATTTATGGTAAAATATTAATACTACTTGAAACAATTTTTTTAAACGAGTTGCAGTTCGAAAGATAAAACTTCATGTCGGACATCCTATACAAGTATGCATTCATACATCGAATAACAAATTGTATTTGCAATTTAAATAGGCGGATTTCGTTTCTGGTCGCGATTCATCGACACGTTAATATGCGACTGGTTAGGCGTTAATTGAAGCATCGCGCAATTATCATATCAATTTATGCTCACGCGTTGCATGCTCGTACATTTTTTTTTCATTCTTGTTCATTTATTGGAATCAATTTGTTACCAGTTGAAAAAGCATTATGTGTGTTAAATATGATAGTATTTTAAAGAGCAAGTGTGGGAC
>NW_017130861.1:33961-37220 GCF_001652005.2 Ceratina calcarata | reverse complement strand
TCTCAAGGCTTTTTGTTAGATTACTTTATGTGAATATCCTTATTGAATCGCACTGTGCATAGCAATAAAGGAGAAATAAATGTTTTTACTGCTGACAGTGGTTTGGTGTACGCGCGTATAAAGTCGCAAACCAAGAGATTTATAATAGACGCGCACGGAAATTGTTTATGATTGTTTCGCGGTAATGGTATACGCTGTAAAACAAACCGTTCCCATTTTGTTGCAGCGACAGAGCAACACGAGCGTTGGGAACGCTTACGCTAAAAGTTCACGCGTAGAAGTGCGGATGTGTTTCTACAAGAAATATTCTTGTACAAACGTGGCCATAAAGGATGATTTATTACCGGCAGTGGGAGAAGTGGCCGCTTTCTGTACGCCATCATCAGTTATTTCGAAAAATTATTGTACGAAAACGTCAACGGAAATATCGTCATACATTTACTCGCTTGGTTAAAATATAACGAGAATTGGTTCTAATTTCAATTGGTAGGCTTGATAGATTATTATTACTTCCTTCGTTTGCATCTAACAATGAGTAAAAGCGTTTGCTTTTAATACCGACATAAAAGTATCTATATTTATTATTAATAGCTACGAGGATAAAAATTGATCTGTATACTTAGCTTTCTATTCTGGGAAAGAGTAAAACGAAAGCGATATTATTATGTCACCAGGCTGACCCAATAAACTACATCGAACGCATACGGAATCGTGCGTGGTTCCAGCGTCACTTAATCGAATTGCTCGGGCAGGAATTCGACGTCTAAAGCCGAGTGGAAACAAAAATATAATACCGTAGCTGTGTTCGAGTGGGATCTCGAGCCGGTTCGATCGAGCGAAAGCACAAATTTCATTAAACAGACCGCATAAATTCGCGATTACCCCGGTCCAATAACTCGGCAACAGGGGAATACCGCGCAGATATCTTTGCTGATCTCGGGTATCGATTTCAACCACCATTCGGGACGATGGAAATCGGAGGAACGAATCCGCCATGAAGTACGATCGACCGAGAGGAGATGAGTATAAAGTAGCTTATAGTTAGAACGGATTCCACTTGCGATAATGATTAACAATCCGGATCGATAGCAAGCCGGGTTCACGGGCGATTCTCCTGTGATAGGTAGCAGCGATCAGGCAGAAAATTGACGATCCTTGATTGCCTTGATCATTCTCGATATCGCAGTAAATCGTGTTGATATGTTAGTCAGCGAAATAGATGCGAAACTTCTGCAATTGCTGTTGATGGAGTATTTAAAAAATCAGACATTTTTCCCACCCCCATTGTGGCTGATTCTGATTTTTACATGAATTAGATTAGTGTTCACTTTTTTATGCTGATCACGGCTGAATTGTTAGATTTGGTATTAACTTATTTGTGCAGAAATAAAGATTGATTGAATTACATAATTATGAAATTATTCGTAAACGTACGATGTTTGGTGTGTTGAAAATAAAAGTATTGAACGTGTCATTCGCGCCACAAATACTTAATACGGTTTATAAGATTTTTTTTATCTAATCGCTCTGAAGAAATATTTGCTAACTTTCTTGATAAGATGCAAAGGATTTGTGAGATGAAATACGCTGATTGATGTCTTTTCAAGTATCCTTAATGAGAAATGAATACTATTCAAACTGGCAGAAGAATAGAATCTCATTAACAACCACTCTGCCGTGAAGTCAATCATCTGTTATGTGAAATCCATAGTTTCCCTCTTGCCCAGTCAATGTAATGAAAGCGTTGGGATCGATCGCATGTCTTGATAAAGAGCCAGGTACTATCTGACTAGTCTGAGTTTCTGCGTTCGATCAGTGGAGTCCGGTAAAAAGTAAGGGAGTGGATGGTTTGCTTTTTGTCCTTCCCGGGTCGAAACTCGCCTCTTTGATGGCTTTTACGCGCACGACCATCGCAGCGTCCGCGATTGTGGGCTTCGTTTTCAGAAAGTCGAGTAGCCCAGAATTACTCGCCTATGGAATCTAATAACTTTTATCGGTTCTTGCGGCGAGGAATAACCGAGGAGATATAATAGGTGCGAGTAGATGGATGCGGGATAATGGAGACAGATAGACGCGGGTAAGATTGGCGTTAGACGGGAAATGAAGTTACGAAATGGGATTAAGCCCACGGAATAAAGTTCCGAAATTATAAGACGAAATTTTAGAAGTTAATAGCCAGTCGGATGATTGATACTAATAATGAAAATATTCGTCATTTGCTCATCGCAGGGAACGGGGATTATAATATGATACAGTAAATTATTATAAATACGACAGTTTCGGTGAAACGATTGATTAATTTGCAAATACAGATTGGAATATAAATTAAATGAAGACCATAGTTATTTTACTAAATAAACTAGCTATTGAACTAGTAGTGTGAACGAAATGTATTAACAGATAAATATTGTACAATATGAATTTAAACCGTAATAGTGATAAATAAAAATAGTGACGATTCGAGGGACAGGTCGAGAAAAATATCAGCAAAACACAAACGAAATTAGAAAACGGAGCGGATTCATAACGAGGTATGACATCGAGTGAAAAACTGTCTCTGACTGGAAACGAAAGCCACCGACAGACGGAAGGTGGAAAGAAGACGAAAAAAGCAAAACGAGAACCAGGCACGACTGGGAATTGTAAAGACGAGAAAGAAAACGCGTGCGGAAGTGGGAAACGATCGGTCATAAATACCTATTCGATGTATCTGTGTGGCGGGACACGGTACGATCGATCGATTTCGGAGGTCGTATCGAGGGTTAAAGCTGCGTGATGACAAATGCCTTTATCATACATGGGGGTGCGGTACGTGGCCTGGCTGCTGACACCGGCACCGTAAATAATTCGTGGCCGCTTCGGATCGCACCTTGTCATGCAGATGTCGTTTCTATTACGTTTCGACCACGTCAAGGAAATTTCTCTGGCCGGGTGTCCCGGTCCGATGAACCGGAACCGCAGCCGGTATGATCGAATTAGTTGATGGAGGCGGTCGCGCGCCAACGCAACGCTCGTCCGCGTCGAGCCGGTCGATAGTTTACGGATAATTTTGCCAATGCTAGCTGCTACGGATGCGGGATGTTTGAGTTCGGGAGTGCATGACGGTTCCTGCGGTTTCGGTAACGCGGGGCGTAGACTTTTGATTAGAGTGATGTGATATTGAAAGAACGTTCGTTAGCATCATGGAATTAAAACACTGAACTTCCCTTGCTTCATTTTATCATACGATCCATCTTAGACAAATTTAGAAATCTGAACC
>NW_017130861.1:24266-33843 GCF_001652005.2 Ceratina calcarata | reverse complement strand
GAAACAAAAGTTTTGATTTCTGATCGATTACGTGTTGCGATTAAAAAATATAATAAATTTTTTGAAGTAAAATTCAAGTAACTTTTTTAAAAGAAATCGTCTTAATTTTTCCTGAAATGATTTTTTTTTATTTATTTTATCGTAACATGTAGTCGAACAAAAACCAAGTAACTTTTTCTTCCCTCTAATACAGAATGGATGTTGGAACTTTTGTTCAATGCTACGTGGAACATCCTATGTATATATTTTGTTGACAGTACCATTTGTAGAAAAAATCGTTTCCTCATTTAATATCGTTAGCAGAAAATCGAGAGCCATTTGTTCCTGTCTGCAAGTTAACGAGCAGCTTTCGCAGTGAATCAATTCTTCCATTGTGCAAAGCTTTTTAACTTGATCACGACACGGTGCACACATCTGCGATTTCATCGGGATTTCATGCAAAAATGAAATTCCGTATGACCACAAGACAATTTCTATTCGGGACGCAAATTTCATTTCCATCCTATTCGATGTGTATGAAACGTAAAATCGATAAAGGAAATCGCGACGCGAATGGCTTCTTGGCCTCCACGGGACTTCGACGTCTAGCTTTATGCATCGAAGACACATGGAGATTGTGACTTACCCACCGTGAAATGATCGAATCTTCGCTTTTTACTTTTTATTTATCGGGCGCGAAAAATTCACGAAATTCATTATAGCGATAGTTCGATTAAACATTTTACTTATTTCTACATTAGTTTTTAATTTAGGAATAGAGAATTGTTATTCTTTTGTTTGAATTACCCTAAGCGCGCTCTAATGAACAACGGAATGAAAAACACCAATACGGAAGATAATTGGTTTTCTACAAGAAATAGAAATACATCGTAAACTAATTGAATAAGAAATTTGTAAGACGAACAGGTTAACGACCTTTGCCAATCGATTATCTCAAGTAGACCTGAAGGGAAAAACCGTGTTTGAAGACGAAAAGACGGTGGAAACGAAGAGAAGCGTTTCATCGCGAGACGTAATCTTCCGTAATTAATCGAGGAGCGGCGGTTTAACTGGCGCGACGGCTAAAAGGGAAAGGTGTTAGGTGCTCATGTTTGAGGGTGCCTAAATTCGCTTAATTACGTGCCTCTGATTTGATTCCCGGCTCTTCGTCGTGTTTCCTTTGCGCGTCTTCAGACGAAACGAGTGAATGGGTTAATGAAACCATTTGATTTCACCAGCCATTACAATATAGATATTCCTAAGAAAGACGTTGAGATATTATAAATGCAACGATTCGTCTTCTTGTAGAAACTCTTCGTGTGCAGTGCAAGTAGAACGGACTACATTATAATATTTGAAACAATGGCTAGAGCATACGAATATGTGTATTAGCAAAATTATGGGAGCTAGCGAGAAGAAAATGTGCATCAGTTAATAACGAATATCATGAAATAGCTAAACATTTGAAAAGTTTAATATGTTGTTTCTTAAACTCAGTAATATCTGAAAGAAAAGGAATTGCAGATTTACACAGGCGTAAAAAATACTCTTTGAAACAGAATGACTGTTTTAATATTAGTCTATGTAATTTGAATTTTTTTAATAATCGGAGGGAATAGTTTTCTACACGACGTATAAAATAATGTCAAAGAAGTACAACTGGTCGAAATAGCAAAGAGTAAGAGTTCGTTTCTTTTTCATTTTTGTACTTGAACCAGTAATAAAAGTTTATATACACATATACGTATAAATCAGTTAATGATGTTATAAGATTATGAGCTACAAAGGCTTAAAATCGAAAACGTGTATTTGATTAAATGAAATAGTGATTGGAAATTTCCAAATCTACCATAAGTCTGTGTTTACAACGAATACGTGCTATCGTGTTTTTTTTTTCTGATGCATGGAAGTTGAACAACTGCTCGTGAAGTTAAGTAGTTGGAGGGCAGTTAGAAACGAACAAAAGTTCAGCGCTATCAACATCATTCGACACACTTTTGAAGTTCGCCGATATTGTTACTGCGAAGAAGGTGGAAGATAGTACGATGGGACCAGTTGAAAATGATTTCTCTCATGGTATCTCCCACTCTACCCTCTTCTATGGAATTAGATTTCCTTTAAAGATTCGACGAAGTAGCCGTAAAGTCGAAAGTTACTAGCTGAATCCTCTGCTATCTCGATACGTGATCTTATTAGCGTTTAATGTAATTTTGAAACAAGCAGATGGAACCTTTTCATTATTTACAGCTTAAACGGAGCAACGAAATGAATTAATTTTCTTAATACATAATGTATTTCATTCAGCGTCGAGTCTTCAACGATAACGTAAATATTTGATGTCTCATTAGAACTTGCTTAAATACGAATGAAGAATTAGCTAAGACAATTTTATTTTCACATAAACTGAAGATTTTTAGTTTTACCGATCACAATGAAATTTAACCCTTTTAGTACCGAACGACGATTCCGGTATTCTTCGCTTATTGTTAGGTACGTTCTTTTCGTCGGTACTAAAAGGGTTAATAAACTTCAAATACTTGACCCCCTATTTTCGTATGATATCCTGTACAAAATTCAAATGAACCCGGAAGCTGCTTTGCAACTGTAAAATGGTAACTGAAAACAAATTAGGTCGATAATAGAGCGGTCTTACTTATTTGGAATATTATTGTCCGCACGAGGGTAGAAGCCCCGACGGCAACATTCTCCTTAGGCGATTGTCAGTGTCCAGTTTGTGAAATTACCTGGCTGCTACTTTCCCACCCGTATGGCCTCTGCTCATGGTTACGCAGGAACAGAAACTTCAGAACTGTGTCAAGCGTTAATAACCTCGCCAAATTTCCTTGCCTTCGAACTTGTCCGGAACAGCAGGTCTCAGTTGATGTCGAAGTTTCCACCCCAGAGATGGAAATATCGCACCGCGTTTACGTTGAGCTCGGAAATCAGTCGACATGTTGATACGACACGAAGCTATGTACATATGTACATCTGAATCGAGATGCCTAATTCTAGAAATGTATAGTTCGCAAGTTGCAAGTGTTCTTCTTTGAGAAATGTAGATTCGAAGTTCTGTTATGTTTTAATATAATTAACAAAATGAGTGACAATATTTTTGATGGAATAGAATATTCAAATACAAGTACTGAATACTTTTCATCTTATATGTATGTCGTAATCAGTATATATTTTTTGCTAATTATCGTAGAAGTGCGAAGAAAGTCAATATGAAGCAAATTTACAATTGAAAAATACACGTACACTTAAGAGCGAAAGGATCCATCACGTGGAGTGGCCTGGCCGATTGTCGGTCGAAAACGAAACGCTAAAAGAAGAAAACAACAGACTAGAAAGGAAAAACGGTCGAATTAGTCGGAACTGTGGCGCACGGGCGAAACAAAAGGGGGTGGATGGTACACTCAGGCAAATGAGAGAAGAACAAGGCCGTCGTAGCCGTAGCGTAATTCGTCGTTTCTCGATGGTTGTTTCTCTTTGCGGCGGAAAGTGGAAAGCATCGGGACTCAGGACCGGTGAACAATTGAAATTTCAGTCGGTACGTGGGGCGGGCCGAGTATGGACGTAAAAGGGAAGAAGCCGGTTGTCCGAGTGACACGGCTTGAAACTGGTACAATACAGTTAGGGATAGGAGTCTAAAACAGACTGTCTTCTGGCGCGAGAAAAAAAAACTACCAGCATGCCGAAGAAGAAGAAACAGCACAGCTGCACTTGAAAGCAATTCCGTAGAAACGCTTCTCGTTCTCTCATCGATCTGGGGAGTTCTTGCGTGCATGCAACATGTTCGAAATACATTGTTTAACGTTCAATATGCCGAGTCTTCTCCGTTTATCTCTTCTAGTACTAATTCTAATTATCTAAGTATTAATTCAATAATGAAATAGCCTATTGGCTAACAGAAATATTTCATTACATGAATTACAGACAACGTATACGTAAATACTTTTAAGTAAATTAAAAATTGCATTCTCTAATTTATTTCGTTCCCTACCATGGTTATCGCTAGGATCATTTTTCACAACTTGTTGATAACATATGCATTAGTAAATAGATTTACTCTCATACATCTAGTCTGTACATGAATAAAACGTGCATTAAATTGCAATTTTTTTTTACAATAATTATTATTAATTAATATCGACTGAGAATTATAAATGATACAAAATGTGACAAATGCAGAAGCAACATGCTATAAATTATGATTGTAATGTAAAGACCGATAGTACACAATTTATTGACGCCATATCTCATAACGCAAATACATCGAATTTATTGGGAGGCAAAGATTTATACTTTACAACTACACCCGCAAATTACGTTTTACGAGATGCTTTCACTTTTACACTATCATATTCCTGACCGAATGCAGTTCAAATTCTAGTTCAAAATTTTATCGCACGCTCAGAGTACAGAAAAAATTGATATCGTTCAACGTTGTTCGATTTCTCCCTCTCTCTCTCTCTCTTTTTCTCTCTTGATCTACGATCATCGGCGTCGGTTTTACCGAGTCGAATTCGAGGGAGAAAATTCTTTCCTCAAATAGTAACCAAAGTGAAACGGTTGAACGAAGATAGCAACTGAAACGAGGTTTTCGGTAAATCCGGCGATGGTGTCGAATGTATCCAGTCTTGGTTAGGAAAACCTACAGGAAGATCGTATTAATCTTACTTATCCCGCCGTTTCCGGTTGCAGTTTATCCCACTCGTTCATCGGTCATGCGGTTGTCGATCGATTCTTCGATATTTGCCACTAGTAACAAATCTCTGTCCCGCTCTGACAACCCCCAATTCCGTTATTTTCACCGCCGAAACGAACGCTTAATTAAGTTAACTTTAACGAGGACGATTGTGCCCTGACACTGTCATTCATTTTAATTCTTCAATAAAGAAATGCCTATTTAAGTGACTGCTGACTTTATATTGCAGAATTTATATTTAAAAATTATGAAATATATACAAGTAATATTTTATTTCTATCTACATTATTGTATTAAAGATTTAGACATTTTATGGAATAATACAAAAATTATTCTAAGTTTATAGTGTTAAATCTCACTGACAACAAATCTCGTGTTTAGTAGGAGTCGTTGACGAAACGAGTGATTTCCGTTCATTAACTCAGTGCAAGCGCGTTCACCATTTCGGTGCCATCGATCAAAGCCATCGTACCAAGGAAACAAAGTAATTCGTTGTAAAGTCGCACGTAGTTGGTAGCCACGAGAGAGAAAGATGGAAAGGGAATAGTATTCAGTGTGATGGTAGAAAGGAGTCCCATCTGACGCATGGAATAACCAACATGATTCGAAGCTCGTAAAACGCGCCCGAGTAACGGCTCGCCCATAAAATAGTTCCCCGCACAATAAAACGTTACAGCGACATTCGGGAGACGGTAGTAAGGTACAGCTTCCTGGACGTTCAAGTCGCATGTCCATTGGACTGTGGAAAAAAAACAGCAACTCGGTCATATCGGGAACGTAACCACCACGAATAGATTGTTGGTAACTGCAAGGAAATGTGAAAAGGGCTTCGCTTTCCAATGAAAGAGCTGCACGTAACGTATAACTACTGATGGAACTTATACATATAATTTACGTTTCATTTTTTGAAATGTTTTATATAAAAATGTCCTTTCGCTTAATTCAATTAGAGATTTTTTTATTCTATCTAATAATTTTATTTTATAAATTTAATTTACTACTGACCTCCCTTTTCTAAATTCAAATCAATTTCTGGATTAAATATGGTTTCACACTAGCTATTTTATAAAACGAAATTTATCAATCCTTTATTGCTGCTATTTAGCTTATCATTCGTTCGTCAAAATATAACCGAAGTTACAATTGCATTTTGGCTATTATGTTAAATGTTACAAAAGACAATCGCGAAAAACCGACACGCGCAATAAATATAAGCACAGACGAAATATATGATTAAATCTATTATCTTACAGTCTTTTGAATCTCACGTTTGACTGTCAAAAATCAGTAAATTGCACAAGAAATTAAAAATTTCGTTCTTTAATTTCTTTCATCTTTTTCGACAGGCGGAATAAAATATGCGAAAAATTTACCAGCCAAATCTGGGAAAGTCACGTGACTACCCTTAAGAAAATGAAATCTTCTCTCTATATAGACATTTTGCTTGTCGAGAAATAATTGTCGTTCGCATCGAATAGTCGTTCGACGAAACACAACGAATTTGACAGCGCGGATGGGACATGTAACATGCTACGAGCTGTCCGGAAAATAATTCACTTATGTCAGTCTATCGTAGAAAACGAGTTACAACAAACGTCCGGACGTTTTCAACATTTTAATATGTTGTTAACAATAATATTTATAGGAAACTTATTATTCGCGTATATATTTCGCGTCTGATAATGAGTATTCGATTCGTGCAATATGAGACAAATTTTGAAAATAATAATTCTAAACATATATTCAGTATCAGATTTAACAAACGTAATAGAAAATGTTTACAGTTAAAAATGTAAAACCAGAAACCCTGCGTCATAAATAACTTTACCGAGTTTTTTGCTGTTTGATGTTCAAAAACTGCGAGTATTCTCTAGTGAAAACTGCATGCACGAAACCAACACTATTAATAACTGAAAATTCCTGAACACGACGCGTTAGTTATCCCGGTTGGTAGACATTTGAGAACCGGTAGACATCAGTATGGAGAGATCCGAGGGTTGGATGCGGCGACGGAAGATGGAAAGTGGGAAGATGGGATACTTATTACTATTAAAGCTGCTTTCAGGTGTGTAAATAGAGGAAGGCAAATGAAGGAATTTTAACTGGCGTGAATTATGCTTCGCAGTGTTTGCATTTCAAATTATGTTCAAATAACGCGATTGCCGAGTCGACCTGCACGCGGAAACAAAACACCGAATTGTGTGCTATCCTGAATTTTTCATCTGGCATTACTACAATTTTTAATACTCTGTAACATAGATTCTTGTTCTCTCAACAATGATACTAACAACCTAAGAAGCTGCATTCGATTTTAAGCACTCAACATAACAATAACATTAAAGTATTATGATTTATTATATTTGTTGTTTCAATAAAAGGAGTAATAAATAACAATCGTTTGATGGTAGTGAAGTAGGAATACAGGATATAATGTTATTGTAATAAGTAATAGAAAATGGAATAATGAATGAATAAAAATTTATAATATATAAATCCATAATTTTAACGCCATTTCACATCGTTATGCGATTAATTATACAAGTATACTTCGTAAATTAAGAATTATGTACAGATAATTAAGGTTGTTTTATAATAATGTATGCAAATTGTATTTTTTACAGTGCCATTTTATTTCAGTTTATTTTATACTTTAATTACAATAGAATTATAATTGGCTTTTGTCAATCAGTGTTTAAATTGAATTTTATTATGTAATTTACTATTCGAAGAATTAAGCAATCTTGTCCATCTTTGCTTTTTAATCTTTTTGTTGCTTTGATGTTCATATAATTATATTTGTGTCTGTTGAAACTAATAAGAAAGAGAAGTTAGTATTTTTATGCTAACGCACATAAAAGTTATGAATATTTTACAACAGTATTATATTTACACTTTATACTTGTTTCAAGATGATTTTACATCCTCTCATATAAAGGACTAGTACATAAAAAAATATGATAGTATAAAAACTGTAATAACACTTTTAACATTCCTTAATAAAATGTTTCTTGAGAATACTTTAAAAAAAATGAAAACCGTGTTTTTCTCGAGTTGGAAAAATGCAAATCATAAACTTCATAAACAGATGATGTTGAAAAATGATATTGTGAAAGTAAAACTTTGCTTTGTTCTTTTCATCGGCCATTAATTATTCTTTCGTTATTTGTTCAATCCTTTTGTTTTTTCCAATCCAAATTATTCCTACTATAAATTAATTGTGACAACAAATATATATTCATATATACATACATAGAGGCCAAAGAGGGTTCGAAACACAAGGCCTCGATAAGAGTTAAGATCAAATAAATTTCATAAATAAATTTTAGAAATGAGTTTAATTTGGAAATGTGAGTGTCCGTCTTGAACCGCAGCCATCTGTGTTTCAAAGTTTAATCGTTCGCAGTAAAAAAAGCAGTGCACGTGCCCTATATGCAGGCCAATGTGTAATTTTAGATACGAGTTTCTCCTCGTCCTCAGTACTAAATCATGGAAACGAATTTCGTTTTAATTTTCTGTGAAATAAAGACGTACAATCGTATATGACGAAAATCCATATTTTTGGCCAATTTAATAAGTAACATTGACATTCTTACTTATTACGCCACTATTGGAGTCTACCTCCATAAGCAACCAGTTTTATTCTATTCCTTTTTTTTTTTTTCATTTTTCCACAAAGAACCACCGTACGCTGCTTGTACTCTTGACTTATTTTATTTTCGCCGCACATATGTACACTTCGCTCGCCGTATTTATCTAACGGCGATGCGTACTTCTCTCTGTTTATTTTCGAGCAGAATACAATGAGCTAGGTGCACATGTTCTTCGACCGCACATTGTATAACGGAGGCGTTTCGTTTCTCACCTCGTTTCGTGAATTGGCGATAAAGTATGCGGTATGTGATAGATCAAAAATAGCTCTCGCTTATCGATACCGCATAGCGCAGCAAGAACTTCTTCCTCTTCATCCCGTGGCGAATACTTGTATACTTCCTTTTCATCTGACGCACCCGCGGACAATAAAGCGCGCGCGCGCGCAGAGGGTGAAAAGCGGGCGCGCGGATTTGCGGAACGTTGAGCATCTTACAAGGTGTTCGCGCGTCAACCGGAATATCGAGCAGCTTATGGACTGCGCTTCGCCTCGCAATTACCAATCGATCTCGAACGAGCGGGAATTCTTGACGCGCGCGACGTTTATGACGGAGTATTCAAAGGAGAACGATTTCACGGTGAATCGAGAGGAAATTGAAATGAAATGCGCTCAACGCGATGGATATGCTGACAGGCACGGCGTGTTCGAATAGTGGATATGTTTTCTTCGCCTCTATTATCCGTTTTTTCATCACTGGTAATGAAATTAAAGAACACAGTTTACCACTTTTTCATGCATCACCATAAGAGTACATGCAAATTTTAAGTCACTATAATTTTTCAAAAAANACATGCTAGCATTGTTTAAGTATATAGCCTATACGTCCTTAAACAAAAGATAACGATGGTTTAGGAACATTGAACGTAATGCAAATCGTGAACCTATTCTAGAATTTCATTATTCACGGTTCGTTTGAATGTTTGATTGTTTGGTTGGAAGAGGTTGAACGTGGCTGCGTCAAAGCCGGTGTTACCTACACGCGGAACTCGATCTTCCTTTCAAATTTTATGCTAATTGACCTCGTCTAAGGAACTTGCTGAATTTACAACGTGATTAAAACAAGCTTCTTGATAGTGTCTGTCGCTGTGACGACATTTTGTTGGACCTGTTATGCGTGATCGAGTTCGAGACTTGTGAATAACTTTTCAGAATGCGAGAATTGTTACTACATACAATTGCGAGTATAATAAGTTAGCTATTAAATCAGTTATGTGAAAATTTTAATAGCATTTCTAATGAGA
>NW_017130861.1:21006-23087 GCF_001652005.2 Ceratina calcarata | reverse complement strand
GTATAATAAGCCTTCACCCTAATTTTACTAGAAGAACCGGGGAACATTGTCTGGAATCATTCAACGGTAATTCGATCAACGTTTTCTCTTTCTCACGACATTTTCTATTTTCCAGATCCCACTGAATTTCACTGAATTTCTCTTACGGCAAATCACAATGAAAAACTATTTTATCATAAAATGTGAAATATTCACAATAAAAAATTCACGTCTCAAATTCTTACAGTTTAAGCATAAATTACGTACTGCAAAAGTATCCAAAAGGTCGCTCCATATAAATACACAAGTTTTAAATATGAGTGTACAGCTTGAACATATTCCGGATGTTTCACTTCTTCTAAACTCTACTTCATATAAATTCTGCAAATTTGCAATTTTTGCTATGCTTCTACTCACGAACGACGACGCTATTCTCTCTAATTTTTGCATATAAAATTCTTATGAACTCCTTACATAATGTATTAGTTTCTTGTGAACATCGTAAAAGCAGTTTTTTTGCTATAACTAAAAGTGTTAGTCTCGCGGGGGAGGTCAGTATAGTGACTGCATGTTAAAAGTTGAAACTTTAAGGATAAATATCTACCATAACGTTAAGCTTTTCGTACTTTCAATCATTAATAAATAATAAGACCACGAATATATAGTTAAAAGTTAGAAAATATTTACGACGATTTAAATATTTACATACTTTACTGACTACTACTTTACATTTCACTGTTCCGTATTATGGACTGCACTATTGGGTTTGCTCATAGGAAGCAGTAAACCGAGCAATAAGTCTCCGGTCCGTTTCTCGTCGTCCGATTCATACTTTTATTACAATCGTAATCTCAAATTGCATGACACGTTATAAAACTTCAATTCTGATCCCATAAAATCTGGTTCGCGGTCCTTTCTTCTAACTCACCTTCCTTCATCGGCCTTTCAAGTTGGAAATTTTACAAGACATTAATTCTATCGGCGTTGGCGTTGCGATTGCGACTACGTAAGTAACGCGTAACCTATCTACGCCCATGAATTACCATAGCGCTGGCAGCGAACAGACATTACTCCGCCGTTGATCTTTGATCTCGATCTACAGATAGGGTAGAGATCGTAAGGCGAGGAATCGTAAACCATCGTCGAGTTTATTTTACTTTGTGAGCGCTTTGCACCAGCTCCGCTGCTACGCTCCTCTCCTTTGTGCCTTTGCGCCGTTGCAGTACTCCACTTGGCAACGATAACGAAATTGTAGAGTGTAGAGCAGAGTAATGCGGCTCAAATTGTCTGCTGGATACGTTTTGGTAATTTCGTTCCACCTAACGTCATCGAAAAGCGAGGACGGGAAAGGGTAATTGCCTCTATCGAGCATAGGATCAAGCTTAAAGAGCATAGTTCTTCAGTCTGTTACTTATCGAATGCGACATACGAATTTCAAAACGACTACTTCATAATTTTCCTTATAGATACACGTGTTATTCAATTATTTTCCGACGGTAAATAAGAAAATTGCCATTTCCGATGATAAACAGGGGAAAACTATTCCGTATGAAATGATTTTATCGTAATTTCTAATAAATTCTTCACCGAATTATGTGCATATTGAAATTTTGATAACAAAATAACGTTTCATCTTCATTTCCTTTATGCGCGTCAGCTGTGAATTTGTGATTGGAACAAATATTTCCTGTCATCAAGAAAGCGGCGCATTGCCGTTCCTGGGTTTAATCTAGTGCGCTCCGCGAGGAGTCTAGAGCAGACAATGGATGCCAAAACTCGTTTGATTCCTTACAGTCACTATCTTTACCTTCAATAGTGTCCCGAACGTCGTGATTATCGCCGATCGTCGATTTTAATTAAACGGCCTGATGATTGCGGCGTAGCCAAATTACAATCCAATATTTTCACAGTTTCATTAGAATATCTTGGTGTCGAACATTCCTCTCAATGTCTATCTACAAAAATTTTAATGTAAAGACTGGAATAGAAAATGTACTGTCTATATCAGAGATGGGAACACCTGCGGTCTTGCATTATTTAAAAAAAAAATACCTATGTAAAAGGCCTATTTACCATCACTACAAATGGAATTAATTAAACTA
>NW_017130861.1:14047-20294 GCF_001652005.2 Ceratina calcarata | reverse complement strand
ATTGCTCTAAAAGACTTGTTCAATGGATTATAAAACATTTACTGATGTTATTGCTATGACATGTACATTGTCATTTTTACTGACAGTCGAAATGAAAGGCTCCTTTGTCAGTGCAATACAATGAAAAAATTCCTATTCATTTTTAGCCTGAATATATCGGTTGAGTTGCTTTTTATGGTTTCTTCACCAATCATTTTGGCATTGACTGGATCAACTGAAATAAAGATAATCCATAATGTTACCACTTAACATTTTAATGTAGATGACGAAAAACAGTCAAGTGTGAACGAACAGTTACACTTACATCAACTGTTTACTTATACATAGCAACTATTTAAATAGTGTAATAGAGCAACTTAAGTTGTTCTCGGCAGGAAAAAAACAATTTCTCTCGGCACGGCTCTAATTATGCTTGAATCAGACAATGTTGAGCACAGCGTGCTTTGCCGGAGGACAATTATCTCAGCGATGCAGACTTAAGAATTCTTTCCATTAACAGAAGTTTTTAGTCGAGGTCCCGGGGACCAGGTGTATTCAACCTCTTCGGTGGAAACTTTTTCCAACCATTTGTACGGTGAATGCTGAGAGAATCTCGGCTTAATTGGTTGTCCTCGATTGGGCAAGAATAAGCTATGCAAGTACATTATCACGCTTAACAAGGCACTTGGCTTCGCCTTCCCTCAGTTTTTCAAGATAACAGAAGAACCTGTTTGCTTAAATCCTCCGAAACATATATTTTTCTATATCGTTCAGTGAAATATAATAACTGGCTTAACACAACCAAATACATTTATATTTAATTACATATGTATACATTCTTGTGAATAAATCCGAATATCCGAATGTTCATCTGAATATTTATTCACTTGAATAAAGCTTTACATTGAAATGGTAACAAGCTCTATGCTTTAAATGTAACGTCAAAAGCATACAATAGCGTATTATTGACACGTGAAGATCAAATGAATTTAACCGAAATAATGATTTGATCATTTATCGAATAAGCAAAGTTGGAAGTAAACAAGCCTCGGCGACTATTTATTCCTTTTTACGAGAAACGAAAAAGCCAACGTTCGCTATATAGTTTTAACTCAGGGAATTTAACTCAGCCATTTGTAAGCATCAAGTGAAAGAGATCGACGATGAGTCCAACGTACGTCGTAAATCGACTGCAGATTGCTCCTAACAGATCCTTTTACTGCAGACGAATGTGAAGGGGATCAAAACAGAAAGCATTTACGCTGATGCGATGTTTTCCTGCTACTGATTTCCTATTTGCCAACTCGCCTTTGTTGTACATTCGATGGAATCGTTTTAATAAATAATAATTATGGATTGACTATAATCAAATTGTACAATACTAGCATTACCCATTGTAGCTTCGCTCGCACTAATTATCGTCTATAAAATTCAAAATGTATAGAATAGAGATTTTTACATGAACAAAATCGAGGTCGTCTAGTGATGGAACTTCAAAGTTATTGAGAATTTTGTAAATCAATATTCTATATCTTTTCTCTTCTTTAGTGGACTATTGAGAGAAAATCTTGAAATTGATTTTTAAATATTAGTAACCTTTGTAAAGGAAAATCAAATTTTATAACTTATCAAACTTAAAAAAAAAATATTGAGAAATACGTAAAACCACGTTTCAATTCAATAGAACGTGAATTGTGAAAAATCCACAAATTGAGTTGTGAAAAGTTGATTACTTTATATTTTGGAGCAAAAGTCTTTCGAATGCTTCATGCCATTGAAGAAATTGATAAACAGATATAAACCTCTTTCCACTCGTTTTCGCTTCAGGCAAATGTTGTTTGCTTTACAAATATACGAAAATAAAAAGACTACTGAATGAAAAAAAGACTGATTATCCCTTTAAGAGGACATTTACAATCCGTTGAATAATTCAGTTTTAAGTGACGATAAAATGTATTACCAACTGTCCTCATTTTAACAAAAGTGTACGTTGCACGTTAATGTTCTATTAATAATCAGAACATCATTTTATAATTTCATTAATCAATAGATTACAATGAAATTCCTTATTATCTACAAGCCAGCAGAATTTAAGGTTCGTTGGTCACAAATTCCGGGATTTATCAGCACCGGACACGATCGGACTCGCTATTAAAAAGTTTATATCCATCGACAACGTGGCCATAGGAATACGTACCTTTACGTACACGCACGCGATGGCAAATATACGTGGGTGGACGCGCTCGATGGAACTGCTCCTCGAATTGGAAACTGCTATTGACGGGATCTAAAGGAGAAAAAAAATAGAGGTTCCGGAGCGAAATAGTGATCCGCTTGCAAATTCCACCACGTTCACGGGAAATCCCTTTTGTGGCACGGAATTACGAGCTAGAATTAATTAATAACCGATATACCGACAAGATTGCAATGACCGGATTTTAGTCGACGGAAAATAAATTCATGTTTCTCTCATTTTTTTTTTTTCATATCGTTTACCTCTTCCATGTATGCACCATTTATTTCGTTAATTTGCTTTTCAGTCGACGAACAATTGCGATAATAGATAGTAACACAGCTAAGGGAATTGTAGAAATTTTTAAAACGTAATGAAAATTGAACTAATCGTTTTAGTATTCATTTAGTTTCTTGCTTCATTTATGATTCACGACGTATAATTAAATTACACTCGTAGGCAATATGTTCATCATTCTTATGTTTATTATACTTATATGTATGTTCATAAATCATCAGGAACTATGACGCGCGACGTGTCCAAAATGAAACACTTCTTTTATTTGGCCTGGTTTTCACAGTATTACTACTTCCATTTTCTCTTCTGTTGACTGATCACTTCCAGTGTTTTCCGGGTGCGCGAGACTTATCCATCTTCCCCCAAGTGTTTCCTATTTCACTTTATCTGTCCTCTTCGCTAATCACATGCCTGTATTCTTTCATTTTGTACAACGGTTTATTTCAACATTTCATTTTTTAACTTCCTCTTAGTATTGACAATTACTCGAAAATTTTTAATGTCCAAATTTAATGTTTTTTTTTTTCAACATTCTTAGTAATGAATTTCGGTTCTCTAATTAATCTTCCCGTATTTTTTCGCCGTCTTTTTCCCTGCTCGAAAAATCTCATGGTTCCTGTTTTTGTAAAAGCCACCAAACTCTCTGGTTCCGCGTGGCGTCGCGTCGCCACCCGTTTCCCTCAGTTTTCTATTTCGCCGGCCGCGTTTAATCGTCGCAACATACGGACAAATTTCGGCTCGTTAAGCGGCAGGATTAATTACAGCAGCGACGTCGCAGTCGCTCGTGTAATGGATGGGATATTCTTTGGCCGACGCGACGCGCGACGGCTCGGTAACTACGGCCCAATTTAACAGGTGCGTTTATGTGCGCGCGTGCTTCGCACGACCCGTGACAACAGCATGCGTGTGCGCTGTCCGCCCAGCCGACACGTTTGAAGTTCTCCTTTTGTCCCTACGCTTCGTTCAGGTACTAGCCACCATCCGCCTTGCAGTTCTGGCGACTACGATAGGATTGTGCTCCGTGTTGGAAAATTCGTCTGTATCCATCCCGTTTTGTTACGACCGACATAAAAGATCGAGCCGTAATTCTGTTGGCAAGCTGATAAAACTTCGTTGCTCGCGAATATTAGCTTAGAAACTTCGTTTAGCAATTTTATCCTCCTGGTTCAGTTGTGTACATAGTTACTTAGGACAATGATTGTCGACCCGTTTATAATTATGTTAATTTCCTTTATAGGAACAGTGTCTGAAAATGAGAGCAAAACTATGCTCCATTTCTTCGATCTTTCTCTTTGTCTTCAGCTTCAATTGTTACAAATGTTTATTTACAACAGCAGTTTCATACAATCAGCAAATATTATTCAGCTATGTTAATATGTGCTATAATGTTACGAGCCTTCCCCAATGGATCGAAATTAAGCAATCACATACGTCATAGCGAAGCATATTGCGTTTGACGATGGCGTTTATCGTTAAGTAATTGGCCCCATATAGATTGACTGTACATAAAACGGAGGAAGAATCACCGGGGGCGATCATAAAATCACAATAAACACGCACGGGTTCCTCGGGGTAGCAACGAAGTCGGAATAAATGGGGCGAGGTTTAATGTCGAAAGAAACCAAGTTCTCGATCCGAGCGCACGCATTTGCGCCCGCTGCGCTCTGTACGCGGCCCGAAAGTTTAATCGGTAAATCTTAATTAGAAGGCGCATTTATTAGGGCGGAACTCGTGGTAGGATGTGCATGCCGCGTAGCGTCGACGTCTTCCTTTTCGGATTGGGCCGCCGGTACGGTGTGATAAAGAAGCTACAATTGCGTTTTGTTTGCGTGCGAAATGGATGCCTGCAGTCTCTCGTGTGCAGATAACGAGGCTGGCAATTATTAGCGAAAGGCGGAGTCTGGGAGGAAAGAAAGATACGTGACGAAAAAAGTACGCTGCGGCAAAGCGCATGCGAGGTAATAATTTTTACCGAGAACTCGGCTGCCTAACTAGATTGTTAAATAGGATTGAGCTTTTGATGCTTTCAATTTTACTTTAGTTTAATAAAATCGTATTCATAAAAGATTGTACGTATCTATGTACGTATTATTCGTTGTGATAAAAGCATATCTGTACATATGAATATTTTCGATACAAATTTGAATTTCTCTTTTTTGAACACTTTTTTTTTAGCAAATTTTTGATAATTTACTTTATCAAATTCATAAGTTTGCAAGATTAATCTAATTGCAAGTCAAAAGTGAAGTTAATCATGTACGGTGTGAAAAGTGGTTACAATTCTTGTAGCAAAGTTATTCTGACCGTGACCTCAACCCTTCATTGCAACTAAGAACCGGGTGACGAAAATGGAATTCGTTTGAGACGTCACGCCGCGTAGGTTTGTTTATACGGTTGTTTCGTAGCAGCACGTGGCAGGTTTCTATTTTAGTCCGGTCGTTCTAGAGGATTTCGGTCGGTACCAGGGTTCAACGTGCACCGCGTGGAAGCGAGCCAAGTTATTTTTATTTGCGCAATGAACCGACAACATAACAAGGGGCCCATCGCTGGCCCTGCTATCGTTAGCCTAATTGCGCTGCTGCTTAATTATTACTAGACTGTGGGTCTTATGCATTTATAATACAAATTTAATATGCAATAAGTAAAAACGCTGCATATAATGTATATTATTGTATATTATTGTAGTAGTAAAGCTACGCATATTCTATTAAACGTTAAAAGAAAAATTAGAAAATTGGTTTGAGCTTTAGTTCTTTTAATGTCTTTTATAGCTCGATCGATCACGTCACTGACACGGAACATACAACAGTGACATACTTTTAATGTAGTATCCTATTTTTCTTATAAAAGTATAACGAGCTAAAAATCAATTTTCTGAGCTATTAACTTTGTTACCTTCGTAGTGTATCTTCTTCTTTACGCATTTTCAACTGCCGCTAGGTATACGATACTCCAATATCTATGAAAAAAGTTTATAATTCAAATTTACGTACAATGTGGTAGTACTGCCCATTATAAAGATGAATGAAATAAATTAAGTAATGGACAACAATGAAAATCGTTTAATATGTTGCAATGTTCTGAAAATAGATGTTTAATAAAATCGTATTCATAAAAGACTGTACGTATCTATGTACGTATTATTCGTTGTGATAAAAGCATATCTGTACATATGAATATTTTCGATACAAATTTGAATTTCTCTTTTTTGAACACTTTTTTTTTAGCAAATTTTTGATAATTTACTTTATCAAATTCATAAGTTTGCAAGATTAATCTAATTGCAAGTCAAAAGTGAAGTTAATCATGTACGGTGTGAAAAGTGGTTACAATTCTTGTAGCAAAGTTATTCTGACCGTGACCTCAACCCTTCATTGCAACTAAGAACCGGGTGACGAAAATGGAATTCGTTTGAGACGTCACGCCGCGTAGGTTTGTTTATACGGTTGTTTCGTAGCAGCACGTGGCAGGTTTCTATTTTAGTCCGGTCGTTCTAGAGGATTTCGGTCGGTACCAGGGTTCAACGTGCACCGCGTGGAAGCGAGCCAAGTTATTTTTATTTGCGCAATGAACCGACAACATAACAAGGGGCCCATCGCTGGCCCTGCTATCGTTAGCCTAATTGCGCTGCTGCTTAATTATTACTAGACTGTGGGTTTTATGCATTTATAATACAAATTTAATATGCAATAAGTAAAAACGCTGCATATAATGTATATTATTGTATATTATTGTAAT
>NW_017130861.1:9225-13927 GCF_001652005.2 Ceratina calcarata | reverse complement strand
GTATCAATTTTTTAGATATGCGAATTTGACATACGCGAGTTTTCTCTGGGATTCATACGATGATTTCGTGTTGCTGGATGGAGAACAAAAATGGAAACGTTATGATTTAAAGTGTACGGAACTGTTCGTTGTCGTTTGTCCTCCTACTTCTATTAATCATAATGTAGGGACAGGACGAGTAAAGGAAAAGCTACTTTAAACCGAGTGGATGCACTAAATATAAAGAGGCCGGTAGGGAAAAGAAAATGAATTCCTTTGTGTGGATGTTTAAACTTCTCAAAAATATGAAAATTGCAAGCCACGATGCAAGCCCGGTGAAACTGGCTCTCTAAGATTGTCATAAAAGGGAAAAAGAATATGTGATATTAAAGAAATAGTTACATGAGAGGCAAGTCTTGTGTATGAGGTCGACGAAAATGTATGAACGGTCAAAAAATGTGTATTTCGTGGTGAAAAAAATTTACAACTCAATTTTTTTACGCAGGAAAGATTCACAAAGGACGCATTTGATATGCTAGCATATATTAAGTCTTTGATATTTCAGTGGAAACAATGAGAACGGAAATCCACTACTACAGAATTCTCTAGTATGAAGAATACGTTCATTACAGTAAATTATTTTCAGCAAATTGAATTTGAGTTTAATTAAAATCGTGGGAAAAATAGAATGTGATAGATAAATTCGGCTTGTCTAGTTTAAATTCTTTGCATACACACAAATTGAAATGTTTCAATAAAACAAGCGAGTGAAGATTATTTAAGTCATCTCGTGATTAGAAACGACGGATCACGATTGCACGATGAATAATTGTAATCGCGGAGCCAGCGGACGTTAATGCTGGTCGCGAACGTGTCCGGTCTTTTCTCCAGCGCGGTGCACTTCCAGAGAGCGCGTTGAGTTAATGAGACAGAAGAACGAGCGACGCGATATTGCAAGTTTGAGAAATGGCCTCGTAAAGGCGTTACAGCGCTGCGCTGCGGCGCTGAAACTCGAGACGAACCCCGGAAGCAAGAATTGAAACGTTCATGAGCGCCAGGACAGAAAAACTGCTGTCCCGTGCTTCCGCGTGTTCTGTAATCACGTTTTGGCGGACGCCCACGTACACTGCTTGGTGATCACTTCTCTAGTATTGATGAATTCTAATTGAACTTCCATTTTATTTATGAAATAATGTTGTACTATAATAATCAATCACTAATTCTATATCTCGGTCATAATTATACACGTATACATTTTTTTCGATAGTTTCTAACAATTCAGTGTCATTCGTAACTCACCAGATAATAGAATGGTCGAATAAGATAACAATCTCTAAAATAGATAAAATTTCCATTAAAGGAGCATTGCAATTTTGCGCAATTTGCATTAATTAATAGAAGTCAGCCACTTGAGAGAAAGTGAGGAAAGTTACTGATGCAAATCTATCAATCAATCCGAAAGTTGATACCTTCATTAAGAGATTGTGGTTCTTATCGTTAAGATGGTTTTTTTTTTAGAGTTCGCATAAAATGATAGGAATATCCGGAATGATCCTGAATTCCGAAGCAATTAGAGTTCGTATGACTGAGAAATTTACTTTTCTCCCGGATAAACGAAATTACCGTTTGAAGAGGGGCGGGCGGTGGCCGACATCGGCGGTTTCCTAGCCACGTTCCACCGCAACTTCGCCAACGTTTCGCGATGCTGCGAACGCGGCATGGCGAGAGTCAACGGGAGTGGGTCGGGTAGGGGGGGGGCGGATGTTCTTCGAAGAGCACTTGTCTGGTCGCGTGAATTATTGGCTCCACTGCTTCGACCTCGATCCATCGGATCTGATACTACATGGTCAAAAACCTGGCAAATTTCGCGCGTCTATTCCGACCCCTTTCATGTGGCCTGCACACCTCTAGTCGGGAGTCCCGCAAGCGATCAGAATATTTCCTTGCGTCTACTCTCGATCAAGCTTAATTAGGAGAAGCGTGTCACGCTGCAATTTCGAACACGATTTCAATTCTCAATATATGTATTTTGATATTTCGTGACACTTGTGTTTGTATTTTAGACTTAAAAGACATATTAGACTAAAAGTGGACAATTTTAATTATCTGAAGATCAACGGCGAAAAAATAAGAACATTTTTATCGGTTCCGTTATATTCCTCTTTTAAAATCGTACATAAACAAGCAGGAAATAGTTAATCAAATTCAATATAAATGGCAATATGCAAAGGACGTGTGTTTAAAACGCGCAATTCAGAATTAAACGAAGTTAATGCGTGCATAGGTTTCGATGTTCATCAATATTATATAAAATTATAGACACTATTGACGGAATGCTAATGTACGTTTCAGCATAATTTACTCTGTATAATTTGAAAATGTAAAAAATAGAGAAATAACCATGTTTCGAATCGAAATGTTTCATCAAGCTTCATCAAGTCATCATCAATGATGGAATAATGATTAAACTTCCAATTAAATGCACGAAATAATAAATCGTGATAAAATACATGAAGGGCATTTCTATCACGCGTTATTTTATTCGTCTTGCATTAACTGTCGACTGTTATCAATATTTCACTCTTGTTTCTGCAAATACAAAATCACTTTTGATACTGCGACGTATTATGATATATTTATGTACAAATGTGTTTAAACAATGAATTCTGTAACTAACAAAAGTTTTTCTATTTCTCTTTTTTCATGCTTTCCCCTGAACCACTTTGTCGGTCAACGATTTTGGTGATGGCATCGATGACGGATGAAAAACAACGACACCTTAACAATCCGCATCGTAACGACGACACACGCTGATTAACTTTGGTGATGGTGACCCACGATATCACGACGATGCGTCGCACCGTTGGTAACCGCAATGTCTGGTGCACCGTGGTGACGGTGACAACAATGACACGTTAATAAATCATGGTGACGGTGACCACATTGGCATGCTAACAAACCGCATCCACGATGACCGCACTGATACACTAACATTTCGTTGGCCCCACGACTTAATTGCGCCCCGTAATGCACCTATTTAAATGCTTATAATTACGTTACATTCGATACCTTCTGCCGTTTATCTTTTCCCATCCCTCTTGAAATTGTCGTATTATAAATTTTTATCAAAATGTTACCCTTCATTACTATCACATATTTAATATATTTCATTCCTTGGATGATGTTGCACGTGTCTATTATTTATACTCATTTGATTATTTAATGATATCGCTATACAACTTATTCATGTAATTAATCTGTATAACAAAATCGTGTAATCTCTAAATCTTTTACGACACGAAAACAATCTTGAAACGAAATTAACAAACCGGAAACGTCCCACGCCATCACTCTTCCTGACACCGACGCGATGGGGTGATACGAATCGGTTTGAACGTTAACGCCACAACGTGATGCGGTCCCGCGCGCAAACTCGCCGTCGAATTCCACAAATGCGGCCTCGTTGCTCGTCTCGGAACGTACCGACGCGGCGTACATTTCGCGTGTAAACGAAACGACACCGCTTTCGCGGATGTCATCGATACATCGGCTGCCGACCGACCGTCCGATCCTCGCGATTGATCCACTCGTTAATTACCGCGGCAAATCCCTCGGAACTGATCACCATTGCGGCTACACTGTTACGGGTCATCGATCGGATCCATCCACGGTCTCTCCCCCTGTGTACTTCCTTCCTTCCGGCCGTGTCTGTGAATTTCACCATTTCGTGATCACCCTTTCACTCGCCTACCTTTTTCTCCTCTCTTCCTTTTTTTGTCTTCATTTTTATCCGAACTTGTTCGCGTGATTTTCACACTTTGTTGCTTTTTCTGTCGCTGGTCCGTGTTCCCGCGCACGTTTTGACACTCGATATTGCTGTTGGAACGTGGCCCAATCGATTTGCTCGCAAATTTAATACGTTATACCGAACAATACACCTGTGCAACTTTCGCACCCTTTCTACCCGGAATTTTATTTTGCGTATTCCTTAAAAAAAAAATTTCTCTCCCATGCAAATTTAACTTCAATTATATTTCCTTTCCAATCGTTTTATTAAATTTTAATACATTCTTTTTTAAAAATTTTTCATCAACGACTGAATTACGTTAATTTGAAATGCGTTATAATTGAGAAACTCAAATTACATCGATTCACTCTGATCACTATTTTAACGCGTTTAGCCCTGTTATTAGGCACCCTGAAGACCTATCAGCGCGCAGCTTGTGATGAGGAGTCGATGACGCTGAAGTGTCCGCTAGGTACCACGATTTCTGTCGTTCTCGCACAGTATGGAAGGGCCGGCGTGAACAGCACTGATAGATGCAGCTACTCTGATCCATCCACCTACATCGGAGACAGGCAGGCGAATCAGACTTGCATCTGGCCACAATCGCTGCAGGTACGTGTCTAAAAAGTAATTTTGCTAAAATTTGTCAAACCAATTGAGAAGAAAACGAGTTTCCACGATATTCACTAAGAATGATTTGTATTCAAATATCATATTAACCTAACCTAACCTAAATTAAATTAATCATCGACTTAAACAGTAACATAAAATAATGACAGGAATATTAATTTGCATTGTTTACATGTATTACTCACATTATTTATTAACATTGACATAATTTACCTTAATGCTTTCAACCTCACTTGTGTAATTTTAATTAAATCTCTGTACAAGTAAGCATGTGGATTACATCTATCGATTCATACATATAATATT
>NW_017130861.1:6336-7415 GCF_001652005.2 Ceratina calcarata | reverse complement strand
TAACATCACACAGTATTAACTCAACATATTTTAATGTAAAACTAACTAGTTGTATGACCTCTAAACCTCGTGTCGCCTCATTAAATTGACACTGTTAGCTTTGCATGGGAGTTACAAAATTTTCCTTGGCCCATATTCTACAATGCGGAGATATGAATTTGTAAGTTTACATAACAGGGATAAGCAAGACGAAAGGGATGGATTTTGCAGCTGCTTGCAAAATCTTGTTTGTTTCTGCATAATTAACTGCAACGTGGAACGAATCTCAGGTTGAGCGTTCGCGCATTTTGATAATTATAAGCAAAACACAAACAACATCGCGACATTATGTAATTGTCAAGCATACGCATAGTTTTATTAATATCCTTATGTTTAATAATTCTTGCAATTTATAGTTTTTCAATTATTTTAATATTAACGCTCATTTGTTTGATTCATTTTAATTATTATGTATGTACTATGTCAGTTCTAGCGTAATCTTTTTGAACATCAAGTAAATGTGTTAAAAAGATTTCCTACATAAAATTCATGCTCCCATCTCGGAATCGTTTCAAGGAATATTAAAAACCATATCGCGGAAGTATCAGTTCGCCTGATTACACAGCAGAATGAGGAGCAGAGGAAACAGTCTTTCCCTTTCCACTCGTTTAGCATAATGCGATTACTTGAACGTAAAGAATTGGAATCGCGCTCACTTAAGTTTCTTAGCAACGGCTTATCGGAACTGGAATACGAAATTTGCCGTAGTGAATCATAGGGTTAACAATAACAGGAACGCGGCCCCCAAATACGTGGGCACGGGGCCAAATGCGCTCATTATTTTGATCGTCGTGATAATATTTATTGTTGCGGAAACGCGCGACTGCGGAAACATCATTTAAACCATGAAACACTATGAGATTAGAATTAGAAGCATTATTACCTATCACATCTTTCAATTTAATTATTACTATAATTAAATATTGTTGGTTAATGAAAAAATCTAGCAATATTGTAATCAGACATTTTTTCAAGTACGCTTCACACTCTGCATTATGATACACAACTTACTCATTATATGTACATATGTACATAACGAT
>NW_017130861.1:0-4814 GCF_001652005.2 Ceratina calcarata | reverse complement strand
TTTTCTCAATTTTTGTTGAGACAAATATATTTTTCAGAGAAATGATAGCAAAGTTAATTGTCCATTATTAAAATAGATGGTCTATTACTTACGAGAGCTTCAGTGAGCTTTCTGCAATTTTTATTTCTATCTTTCCACAATGAATTGTTAAAATAAACTTCCTGTAACCTCGTTTGTGCTAATGGAGTGCACGAAAATGACATTAAGAAGTTCATTCGTCCATTTCGATTGAAAAATGCTAACATTTGCTGAATTAAATTATCAATTTAAGAGACAGTGGCCACTTTGCACGTGCCCGAAATTCAGTGCATGGATATATTGAATAAGAGTAATAGCGTAGAAAGGTATATATATTATATGTATATATCGATCCAACATTTTTCAGCCAGAATTATCTTCAGAATCCACCGGCACGGTATTGACCCTTCCCGCGAGAGAGACCTACATTAAAGTCGACCATCGTCGGCCACGGTTCCCGTTTTGATCCCGGCATTAAGGGCAAACGTGTGCAGTAAACGTTACACGTTATCAGAAATTGTCCGTTCGTATCCTATTTCATACAGCGCAGCGTCACCGCTGAAGGAAAAATATAAAACTTTTACAGCCTTCAAGGTGCACGCTTATTGGCATTATTCAGACCTTATTGTATACGTAAAGAGAGGGAAAAACCGTGGCCTCAATACGACCGTAAAAAAAAACGGGATAAACCATAAATGGGAACGATCGGTTCGATAACAGTTTCACAATTCTATTCTTAAAAAGACCCACGCATGTATCCGTGCTCCGAATTTTATTCTCTCTTTTTTTCTGGATTTTTGTCTTTGATCGTCGTCGATCTTCACGATGACACTGAATTCTCGACGGATTCAAAATTCGAATTCGTCGAAATCGGAACTATCCTGCCGAGGTTTCCCCACGAAATTTCAACAGTAAATTGAATTCCTTCCTTTTACTTGCCCCGACCCATCGGCGCGGCGGCAGTGCTGTTTCGTTTCTTTTCATTCGATTGAAATATAACCCGCCGAACCGCGCGATACAAATGCTATCGTAAACCGGAATGGAAGAGTACTCCGGGATCGTTGATGCATGAACGAAAACGAAAATCTTTGACTCTCATGCCCCGTTTGTCCGCTTTGTTCGCCTGAGGGAAGTTCATCGCTATTTTCAGGTTCGGTAGAAAACGAGTTACAGTTATTTTGCATATTTTTAAATAAGATAATTCCACAAATTGTCACAGCTTATGTTGTTGTCTCTGAAAGTATGTAAATATTAGGAACGCAGAGCAGGCAATACAGGAATTATTATACTTGCAAACTGATTTTCATTGCTATCGTATTTCACCATGTATAATTCAATTGATATAACATTTTTCTACACGAGTAAAAATAAGCAAATATTTGCATTCACAATGTACTACAAAAAATCTTAACGCACTTAATAAATACTTTCTTTTATACAGGGTGTCCCAAAATGCTCGACTTTCTCAAAACTGAGAAAATGGTGATATTCTGAGTCGAATGTTTCTCTCCCACTTTTTCCTCAAACCGCTGTTGACAAAATTATTAATAAACGAAGAGGTCAATGGCATGTTGCACACAATAGTCACTCATTATCAGTACTATGCAGTAGCACGAGGTTGTGACATTTGCACTCGAATTGATCTAATTTTTTTCGTCAACAACTTTATTAATAGCCGCTGGACGAAAGAGTGGAAGAAAACCTTTTGACTCAGAATTTCACCCTCTTTCACATTTTTAGAGGAAAGTCGTGCCTTTTGGGACGCCCGAAGGGAATATGTGAAACCTGAAAATGAATCCTTCATAATTCAGGACTTAATTTTATGCTTCCACTTACTAATATAAGCAGTTGGTACAAAATGAAAGGATTCACGAATGGAACATTATACAAGAAATGACACACGCTCGCATAGCGGTACATCAGAGTACTAAATGATTTGTCGAGGCATCGCTAAAATGACTGAAATCCGGTTGGGTTATGTAAAGCCGATTATATAAAATTAATTGTCCCGGACAGTCATCCAATCTGATCGTCGAGGGCGAATCTACACAAATTGCCAGAAATTATAGGCTGTTCATACATTATATAGTTGTCAAATATTTAACTGCACTTTGGCGGTGATATAATATCTTTTAATATTATGGGAAATTAATTAATTTCAAATCGTCATCACGTCATACTTTTAATCAGTAGTTTTAAAATAAATTCACTAATATTATTGTAATCAATAGAATATCATGCAGACATTTGTCATATATTAACTAAAAGAATGCAACCGCGGTACAGTCTTTTTTGGTGATAATCAGAAAACATGTAAGTGATTCACTACTACTTTCACATATTTGAACCATTCAATTATCATTCACCTAAGTTCTAATCCTAAGTGTATCTTTTGTTGTTATGGAGTAATCGCACTGTATCACTTCACTGTGAATATCCTGTATACTGTACAAGTATTTACATCCAGTTACTATAATATTTAAAATTTTCTATTTTATTTTTGTTTTACTACATATAATAATTTATAACTCTCTATTATAACTTTAATATTATATTGTAATATAACGTTCCCTGTAGAGATAAGATTTTATACGAAATGAACTGAAATATTTTGTCTGTTTTGCAACCCAATTTTCACTACGAATAGCGCGCAACGAATTAAAAGCAGAACTTCAGTCGCTCTAAATCGGAATGCTTTTGGTTCCGCACCTGAGTCCCCCGTTGATTCTGATGATATCCTGTTTCCGGCACGACAGAAAGGCGAGAATATCGTTAACCGAGAAATTAATGGAACAGCGGATAAGCATCAGAGCGTGTAAGGCCGCGTGAGGATGGTTACGGACGGAATGAGGAGGGAGGAAGATGAGAGAAGCAAGGGGTAGCAATAGGGGTTGAATAGGTGGGTGTAGGCGTGCATCGATATGTACGGGCGGAAATCGATTTCTCCCGCGAGAGATTTTCCCATTCGCACGTGAAACGCATGGAAACAGACCGGCACCGAAAGGAGGCTCAGTAATTAAATGCATGCGTGCAAATTCTCGACAATTGTCAGACACGAACTGCGGTGAATTTTCTTATCAAACTAAGATTCATTTTTTTTCTCTAAATTAAGTCAGATTAGAATTGTTCGTCGCATGACCGAAAGCCTCGAGCGATAGTACAGTTAAATCATGTATGGACTATAATTATTTTATGGGAGTTAATTTGCAAACGAAAAGAGATTCAGTGAATACAATAAAATAGATAAATCAAATTGTAGGAATGCAATCTTTTATTTGACCAGAATTATATTGGAACTTGGACAATTTTCATTTCATTCTTTTAAAATAAATAAATAGTGTAATGAAAATCGCGATACGAAATTATGCTCCTAAAGTACAAAAATGGAAGCAAATAAACTTAAGCAAAGACATAATTAACCTGTCTACCTATTTATTTCTGTTTTCATATAGAAACAAGCATACATCCTTCAATAATCATTATCAAATTTCTACAAATAAAAGACGTTCTTTTATGTGTTTCGGTAACACAAGCGCCACTCACCATTTAGTTTTTCCTGAAAATGGCTTAAACACTGAATATATTTCAAACATGTTCTAGGGTTTGTCGTGTAAAATTAAACAATAACCTTAATACAACTCGGGCGGATGTCGAGGCTTCGGTGGTTCCTGCGATATTTCCATCGCCTTCCGTCCTTTCCGCGAGTACTTTTTCTTCTTCACTGGTTGCGTTCGTTCCGTACCGCGGCAGTTGCAATAACCGCGCCGCAGGACCAAAAGGAGACGCCACATTAATTTCAGCCAGACTTCAAAGCCTCCCTGGAAACGTATTGTGCACAGTCCCTGGTTCTCCATGCGTCTCGGATCTACTCTTTGTTAGCCTTCGCTTCCTTTTTACCTTCAACCCACCTTTTCTCTTCCTCTGCCAATCTCTATGTTCTCTTCTTCCCGTGCCGTATTGTCGAATGACACGGCGCAGCCCGATAAAAGCGAATTAATTGAGTGGAAGAGAAGTGGAAGAACCTAATATCCTTCGGTGACACGACGATATTTTGTATCAGCTTTTCGTTGCTAATGAAAGAGTGAACTTTGAAACAGGACCTCTCGTAATGCTGTTTTTTAATTAAGCAATTGCACCATTAAATTTAATCCTGATTCGTCTCTTATATCAATACGGTAACTATATTTACTTCAATCGTATCATATTAATTTTAATTTATTGAAGTTTTTTTTATAGTGTAGGCAGTGGACTTGCCTACCATTCGTTCGACTTCTATCATTCGACTTCTATCTTTCATTCATAAAATCATTAAATTACTTAAATATTTCGATCAGGATAATTAATAAAAAAAAATAATAATTATACATGCGTGGTTTACTCGATCTCGATCAAATCCATCGAGAAATTTGTAAACGTACGTACAACACACGTGCTTGCAGATGATCCGTGGTTATTCAATATGCTACCGTGGCATTATGCTAGACTCATTAAGCTAATGGACATCGGATTGAAACATATTGCTGCTAATGTCCCTCAAGTAAATCGGTGCGTGTTATCACAAAGCGTGTGTGCTTAGTCAATGCTCCACGTCACAAAATATATGTATAATCATATAGCATTAAATTATGTGTTTCCCTACAGTTGTGTTGATTTAGTGCTATCACATGTAGGCCGCGGACGCGGTAGCTACATCAAAGTGGTCGATTAACGCTTGAGGGTACTTCCTCTGTATCAACAGGGCGGGCAGTTATCAGTAGAATTTAAATGATCATCTATTATTAAAAATTCATGTGCTT
>NW_017130860.1:1403182-1408590 GCF_001652005.2 Ceratina calcarata | reverse complement strand
TGCCCCCTGACGGGCCTCAAACTTGCCTTCGGGCCGCTACCGCGCCCCTTGAAATCGTCAATTAACAAATCGTGCACAAAGTCATTAGAGACGTAATAATAGTTGGAGAAGTTTCGGTGATCTGACCCCTTCTTGTAGATTTATGCATCAACCAGACAATTGTATTAATAATAATGAATTATAAAAATAAGAATGCGAATATCCAATGGGTCAATCAAATATTGTATCAAGTCGTCCATGTAATGTATGTAATATATTTTAATGGACTGTTACAATTTTTGTAGACTCTTTCCCTTTTTATTTCGATCTTAGGCTACGAATATTCTCACCATACGGTGGGATGCACTTAAATGCTGAATGCCAAGTGCAAGGAACGACTATAAATTTATATGTATATAGTGGAACTGATTGTTACGAGAAAAACCGTGTCAGATGTTAGATCTCTGCAAGAAAAAGCTGGGAGCAGCACTAGTATGCACCTGTATGCATCCGGCTGTGAGCACTCATACATTCACATTTCCTCCCTAACTGTGCTGTGGTATTGGTGTGTATTTGGGTGTATGTATAGGTATGACTGGGTATGACGGGTATGACTGAAGGGTGAGTGATACGTCAGGTAGAAAATCTTGGTCCATTTAACGAACAAAATGTTAATTGTGTTTTAAACAATCAAGTCTGTAAGAGCTTCTTTGTGATGTTGATACGAGACTTGATTTTTCGTGTAATACATAAGGGTACGTGTAGTAAATGTACCTGGACGTAAAGTAATAGGTTAGAAGAAACTCTTCCTGCTCTGATAAACATATAACTATAATTGATCTTTCGAAATTTCTTACATCACACCTCATTCTTTGAAACGTACGAAGATGCCTCATTTCGTGAGCACCAGGGATGAGAACGTAAGTTCGATTTGTATAACATTAACAGGAACAGAAACTAATAGCTGGTTGTTTGATAGGAATATAATATGGACGACATAGCATCTGATTTCGTTTGCTTGAAAGTGTCTGCTTTGAAGAAGGCTTCGCAAATATCAGGGCAAGTGGACAGAATTACTATCGGGCCAAATTTGAAAGTGAACGAGAACGAGAATGAGAAGACAGAGAATATTGAGAATGAACAGAATTCCTGTAACGTTAGAGTTCCACAGAAATCTAATCGGCCACAGAACAAAACTTCGGTACAAAGCGGTATTTCGTTCTCTGTAAAGAAGATCCTTCTGGAGTGTGAATATCAGAGGAAAGAGGAGGTCCAGGTAAGACAAGTGAATGTTCGATGAGCAGAGACTGTAATCTAATTTTGTTTAATTAATTCAGAAAGAGATCGACCGCCGTTGGCAGCAGATGAAAGAAAGTGGAAAAGCCATACTGGAAAACATGGCAATATCACGTTTAAACATGGCTAAAGAACGTGAACGTAAAATCCAAGAGAATAACGATACGATATTAAAGGAACAGCAAAAAGCTGGACAAGAAGAGTTACGAAGAAGACACGAGCGACAGAGAGAACTCGAAGAATATCGGAAGAAAATGAGAGAAAAAGAAGAAGTGACAACGAAATTGATCATTTTAAGAAATTTATATGACATAAAATATCGTTATTTTGCAGCGTATTCCGAAAATTGTAAAGATAAGAATTCTGTTGCCATAGCGTTGTCAAGTCATGCTGCAAAATTAGAAGAGTTGAATTATCAAATGAATTTAATAGACGAAAAGATTAGGGCAGATGACGTGACAGCCACTGATTTAAGTATCATTGAAAAGATAGTCAATGAAGTTGACGAAATATTATGCTCGTTTAAATCAGAAATAGGTGAGCCATCTATTTGCTTCGAATTTTATCATGTATCTTATTTCACTTTATACTTTAGATAGGATAAATGTTCAGTATGAAGAAACCTTAATTGCCGCCGAAAATGCAATGCATTCTGCACTGCAGACCCACAAATCACAAGGGCACGAAATCGAAGGCAATCAAGTAGCTTGTGAACCAGTAATTTTAGAACAGTGTACACACGATGTGCAGAATAATGCTTCGCAAAGCTATGAGGAAAATCAAACCGAAGTGCAAGATGAAAACAGAACAGTTGTTTTAAATATTCCGAAGGTTGTACCTTCAAATGCCAATGCAGAAGAAAGTGCAACGTCCGAATCGGATAAAGGTAAACCAAACACCGTGACATATAACGATTTATATCTTGATGTCAGTATTGAATATGTTTTTCTTATTTCCAGATGTTTTTTATGAATACGCTGATACAGAATCGCTGCAGATATATGAGAACAGTAAAAAATTCCTGACAGATTACCTTCTATCTCTCGACGAATTTTTGCAATCTGCGGATACGAAGAAGTTTCGATTCGAATGCCAGAAAGCAATAAATATACCTGTGAACGCGATATCTGGTATCAACGCGGAACATCTGAGGGACAAGTATGAGAGATTGCAAAACCTTCTTATAGGGAAATCTTGGCCAAACGTTAAGCAGTACCCACAGGGAGAAGCCTTTTGTAAAAATATCTTAAGTAAAAAGATTGTTGTACGTACATTCATATAAATCTTATGTTGGCGATTCAATTAAAAGATACTCAGTGTATACAATTTATATTCTAACAGAGTCAAGGTGAAACGCTTGTCTCCAGTAAACCAAAGATGGCATTTCCAATCGCTGCGGTGGTCGTGGCTCTTTGGAATGAACATCCCGATTTCGGTCATTTACTTCTGTCACATTTTCACGACCTTTGCCCGTTCACTGTTCCTGTTTTCATCCCGAAGATGGTCGGGCAGTCGAACGAGGATTATTACAAGTCAATGGGTTACAAATATTCCGAAGATGGCACAGTCGAGAAACATGACAAATACCTAAAAAGAATGTCCGGTTTAATGAGATTGTACGCTTCCATCATTATCACGCATCAAAGAAAGAGAATTGCTAAAAGTAACCCGCATGGACTTCAAAATGCATGGCGATGGTTGGCTGCTGTTTTAAATATCGGTAAAACGAATTTGAGAAATACTACAAGACCTAATACCCAATTCAGTGATAATTTAATTAATGCTTGACGTTTTTATTTCAGAGCCGAGAAAAGAAATAACAGATCTTTGCGCGACTCTCTTATTGGACATTCTCGAAGTTTCCGGGAATGCGTTGTGGACAGCTTATCCGAAACAATTTTATAAATTGTTGATTCTATTGACAGAGGAATATTATCCGCGTATGCAGAATGTAGGTTTCATCGGTGGCGGGCCGTTAGTAAGATTGGAAGAATTTTTAAGGAACAGTTTAACGAAAGGATCGATACCACCGCCCGAAGGTGAACTTGCTCAGAATTTTTGGTAATCTCAATGTTAATTCTCTAAGTACCAATAACGATATTAAACAAATTCTGTTATCGTCGATAAAACGCTGTATGCTTCGTAAATTGATGTTCGCGAACAAGCGCTGAACTTGCAGATTAATCAACGATAGACACTTTTCTTGTAAGAAAATATTCGAAATCTGTATATATGGGAAATCATGATTGAATATTATATTTATTATATAATTTTTTATTGTACGGATAATAAGAAAGGAACATGAACGTTATTGTACCTGGAATTAAGTTGTTACGAATGCAAAGTAGATGGTAAAGATCCTATGTAAACATGAATAAAGTATGTATGAAGGAACATTGAATTGAATTACACAATTCCGATCCTCACTTAAAACCGTTTTACTTAACTTTTAACACAAGTATTTATATTAAATATTACGTTGTTGCTTCGGGAGTTTTCTTATCTAAGCTATCAGGTGTTACTGTCTGAGCAACCGATTCAACAGATGTAGGAGATTCCGGCTCTTTTTCTTCTGGTAATACATAAGTAAGCGATGGTATTTCTTCTGGAGTCATCCAATCTGGCACGATCTTACCGTGAACTCGCCAAGTGCCATACGTATTAGACAAGTGCTTTTCGAACACGATATAATCCAAAACGTCTTTCTTTACTGTCTCACTCCCTAGTAGTACTCGTCCGAATCGATCGTAAATGCACAAATACTAAAAAAATAACCCGCGAATAATATCACGAACGAAATCAATTAATCGAAACGACGAAACCTGTTAACGAACCTGTTGTGTGTGGAAACGAACAGTGATCTGTGCAAAGAAATTGTCTTTTGTTATGATGTTCGTAACTCTTGCGTGGACGATACGCGCTGGTTCCAATGACTCGACGAACTTCCAGACGATTGTTTTATGCTCCATATTATGAGTCATGACCTAACGTTAAATATTCGTATGAGAACACATGCCAATATAGGAAGAAAACTATCAAAATGCACTACTGAATCTTACAGGAAACGCTGCCTCCGTGACATACTGTAACAATTTCTCTTCATCTTTTCTAAGAAATAAAAAATAGAGAAGTTTTATATTTAATCCAACGCACGAATCAAATGTAGAATAAGCGTGTCACATACTCAGCTAAAGTTTCATGTGCTTTCTTATAAATTTCTAATGCCTCTTCGGCAAATGCCTTCACATGGAAGTCCTCTTCAAACGATTTGATTTTCCTAATAGCCAAATAAGACTTGCTCTTTTTCCCAATGAATTCAACTTTTTGTTTCGCACCCTAAACATTGAAGGTACACATTCTTCAGATAACTGTTTGATCGAACGAACGATACTAAACATGAGTATATGATCACGTACTGCTTTAGTAATGGGTGAAAATTTGCCATCACCCTCTGGAACGACGTAAGTCTCAAATATTTGTGGTGTGGAGCTAATAAGAACAGGTCTCTCTTGCCAGTTTCTCTGAGGTAAAATCCCATGTCTTTTTAATCGTGATCGAAATCTCTCCTGCACCACCTCCTCGTTGCTATCATCAAAATCGGGCAGCTCGATCTTAATAAACTTCATTGCCCTTTCTTTTCGATACTTTGGATTAAAATGCTTCTTTATATTTCTGACTTGTTGAGAAGGGTCATTAACAACTGGGTAATTAATAGGACCCAACATTAAAGGCAAATTATTCTGAAAGACAGAGTTCATCTCACAAATCAAAAGTTCCTTCGGAATGAAAAACGTGCTATTACCTGCATGTATTTCCCAAAAATACAGACAGAATTCCTATATCTCGAAATCATTGTTGTTACTTGTTGTTTAGAGTTTACAACAGTTTACAAACAATTATAAAATAAAAGCAGAAGGGTTATATTCTCAATCCAACCTTGCTCTTCATGACCCAACCATGCCTTGCTCGGCTTTGCTAGCCCCCCACTATTGACAGAAGATGATGGTTTAGCCGAGCAGCTGAGCTGTCACCTACACTTCGTCAGCTCATGCCCCGAGGTTATATTTCTTATTTAAATTAAAGATTCACTTCATTCCAGATGTTATATAAGCAATAAATAATAACATCAATAA